>NW_022438121.1:0-18401 GCF_009761245.1 Sapajus apella | reverse complement strand
TGGCAGCATAGGGTGTAATGAGAAATATCTGGCTGTAAAACAAAAACAGGGCTATCTAGCAGAAGGATAGTCAAGGTGTATATTCAACTTACAGAGTTAAACTGACGTGTGAATGTAGCAGGTCAGAAACCCTTTCTTTTGAAAACTAGAAACAGATGTTTCCACCCATATACAGGTATATAGGAATTAGTGGTAAGATCACATCTATAACACAGGTGAAACGTAACTTTCAAAGTGCTCTGCTGTGTTCGTTCACTTTAGGAGACTGCATGTATGTTTAGCATCAGCGAAGTAGAAGCACGTTGCTTCTAAAAGCTGCGTTTGGATATTCCTGAGTGAATCGCACTATAGGGTGTAATGAGAAATATCTGGTTGTAAAACAAAAACGGAGCTATCTAGCAGGAGGATAGTCAAGTGTATATTCAACTTACAGGGTTAAAGTGAGGTGTGAATGTAGCAGTTCAGAAACACTTTCTTTGGAGAATCTAGAAACAGATATTTCCAGCCATATACAGGTATATGAGAACTACCAGTAAGACTGCGTTTAAAACACTGGAGAAACGTCTATTTCAAACTGCTCTGCTTTGTGTTCGTTCACCTTAGGAGGTTGCATCTATTTTCAGATTCAGCGAGTTAGAAACACGTTTCTTCTAACAGCTGCGTTTGGATATTCCTGAGTGAATGGGAGTATAGGTTGTAATGAGAAATATCTGGCTATTAAACAAAAACGGAGCTATCTAGGAGAATGATTGTCAAGGTGTATATTCACCTTACAGAGTAAAAGTGATGTGTGAATGTAGCAGTTCAGAAACCCTTTTTTTGGGAGAATCTAGAAACAGATATTTCCAGCCATACACAGGCATGTATGAATCAGCGGTATCATCGCTTCAAACACACAGGTGAAACGTAACTTTCAAACTGCTCTGTTGTCAGTTCGTTCACCTTACAGAGTTGTATCTTTGTACAGATTAAGCGAGTTAGAAACACCTTTCTTGTAAAAGCTGCTTGTGGATATTCCTGAGTGAATGGGAATATAGGGTGTAATGAGAAATATCTGGCTCTAAAACAAAAACGGAGCAATCTGGCAGAATGATTATCAAGGTGTATACTCAAATTACAGAGTAAAACTGATGTGTGAATGTATCAGTTCAGAAACCCTTTCGTTGGAGAATCTAGAAACAGATATTTTCAGTCATATACAAATATATAAGAATTAGTGCTAAGATCGCGTCTATAACACAGATGAAACGTATCTGTCAAACTGCTCTGCTGTGCGTTCTTTGACCTTAGGAAGCTGCATCTATGTTTAGATTCAGTGAGTTAGAAACACGTTTCTTCTAAAAGCTGTGTTTGGATATTCCTGAGTGAATTGGAGTACTGGATGTAATGAGAAATATCTGGCTCTAAAACAAAAACGGAGCTATCTAGGAGAATGATTTTCAAGGTCTATGTTCAATGTACAGAGTAAAACTGATGTGTCAGTGCAGCAGTTCAGAAACCCTTTCTTTGGAGAGTCTAGAAACAGATATTTCTAACCATATATATGCATGTAAGAATTAGAGGTAAGATCGCCTCTACAACACAAGTGAAACGTATCTTTCAAACTTCTCAGCTGTGTGTTCTTTCACCTTAGGAAGTTGTTTCTATGTTTATATTCAGCGAGTTAGAAACTCGTTTCTTCTAAAAGCTGCGTTTGGATATTTGTTAGTGAATGGGTGTGTAGGGTGTAATGAGAAGTATCTGGCGCTAAAACAAAAACAGAGCTATCTAGCAAAATGATTGTCAAGGTTTTATTCAACTTACAGAGTTAAACTAATGTGTGAATGCAGCGGTTCTGAAACCCTTTCTTTGGAGAATCTAGAAACAGATATTGCCAGCCGTATACAGGTATATAAGAATTAGCAGAAAGATCGCATCTAAAGTACAGGTGAAACGTATCTTTCAAACTGCACTGCTGTGTGTTTGCTCACCTTAGGAAGTTACATCTATGCTTAGATTCAGCCACTTAGAAACACGTTTCTTCTAAAATATGCGTTTAGGTATTCCTTAATGAATGGTGTATAGGGTGTAATGAGAAATATCTGGCTCTAAAACAAAAACAAGACATCTCGCTGAATGATTGTCAAAGTGTATATTCAACTTACAGAAGTAAAATGATGTGTGAATGTAGCAGGTCAGAAACCCTTTCTTTTGAAATCTAGAAACAGATGTTTCCACCCATATACAGGTATATAAGAATTAGTGGTTAGATCGCGTCTAAAACACAGGTGAAATGTATCTTTAAAGCTTCTCTGCTGTCAGTTCGTTCAACTTAGGCAGTTGCATCTATGTTTCGATTCAGCCAGTTAGAAAAACGTTTCTTCTAAAAGCTGCTTTTCGATATTCCTGAGTGAATGGGAGTATGTGGTGTAATGAGAAATATCTGGCTGTAAAACATAAATGGAGCCTTCGAGCAGAAGGATAATCAAGGTGTATATTCAACTTACAGAGTTAAACTGATGTGTGAATGTAGCAGTTCAGAAACCCTTTCTTTGGACAATGTAGAAACACATATTTCAAGCCATATACAGGTATGTAAGCATTAGCGGTAAGATCGCTTGTGAAACACAGGTGAAACGTATGATTCAAACTACTCTGCTGTGCGTTAGTTCACCTTAGGAGGTTGCATCTATTTTCAGATTCAGCGAGTTAGAAAAACGTTTCTTCTAAAAGCTGCGTTTGGATATTCCTAAGTGAATCAGAGCATGGGGTGTAATGAGAAATATCTGGCTCTAAAACAAAAATGGAGCTGTCTAGCAGAATGATTGTCTAGGTGTATATTCAACTTAAGAGTTAACCTGATGTCTGAATGTAGCAGTTCAGAAACCCTTTCTTTGGAGAATCTAGAAACAGATATTTCTAGCCATATACAGTTATATAAGAATTATCCGTAAGATCGTGCCTAAAACACCAGTGAAACATACATTTCAAACTGCCCTTCTGTATGTTCGTTCACCTTAGGTGGTTGCATCTATATTTAGATTCAGCCAGTTAGAAACATGTTTCTTCTAAAAGCTGCGTTTGGATACTCCTGAGTGAAAGGGAGTATAGTGTGTAATGAGATATATCCGGCTCTAAAACAAAACGGAGCTATCTAGCACAATGACTGTCAAGGTGTATATTCAACTTAAAGAATTAAAGTGATGTGTGAATGTAGCAGTACAGAAACCTTTTGTATGTAGAATCTAGGAACAGATATTTCCAGCCATATACATGTATATATGAATTAGCGGTAATTTCACTCTAAAACAGAGGGGAAACGTATTTTCAAACTGCTCTGTTGTGCGTTCGTTCACCTTAGGGAATTTCATCCATATTCAGATTTAGCGAGTTAGAATCACCTTTCTTCTAAAAGCTGCTTTTGGATATTCCTGAGTGAATGGGCATATAGGGTGTAATGGGAAATACCTGGCTCTAAAACAAAAACGGAGCGATCTAGCAGAATGATTATCAAAGTGTATATTCAACTTACAGAGTTGAACTGATGTGTAAATGTAGCAGTTCAGAAACCTTTTCTTTGGAGAATCTAGAAACAGATATTTCCAGCCATATACGGGTATATAAGAATTAGTGGAAAGAATGCGTCTAAGACACCGGTGAAATGTATATTTCAAACTGCTCTTCTGTGTGTTCGTTCACCTTAGCAGGTTGCATCTTTTTTTTTAGATTCAGCGAGTTAGAAACCCATTTCTTCTGAAAGCTGCGTTTGGATATTGCAGACTGAATCATTGGGAATATAGGGTGTAATGAGGAATATCTGGCGCTAAAGAAAAACGGAGCTATATAGCAGAATGGTTGTCACGGTGTATATTCAACTTACAGAGTAAAACTGATGTGTGAATGTGACAGGTCAGAAATCCTTTCTTCGGAGAATATAGAGAGAGATATTTCTAGCCATATATAGGTATATAATATTTAGTGATAAGATTGCGTCTAAAACACAGGTGACATGTATCATTCAAACTGCTATTCTGTATGTTCTTTCATCTTAGGGAGTTGCATCTATGTTGAGATTCAGTGAGTTAAAAACACGGTTCTTCTAAAAGCTGCGTTTTGATATTCCTCAGTGAATGGGAATATAGGTTGTAATGAGAAATATCTGAATCTAAAACAAAAACGGAGCGATCACGCAGGATGATAGTGAACGTGTATATTCAACTTCTATGGTAAACTGATGTGTGAATGTAGCAGTTTCGAAACCCTTTCTTTGGTGAATCTATAATCAGATATTTCTAGCCATTTAGAGGCATATATGAATTAGCAGTAAGATCGCGTCTAAAACACAGGGGAAACGTATCTTTAAAACTGCTCTCTTGTCAGTTTGTGCAACTTAGGAAGTTGCATCTATGTTTAAATTCAGCGAGTTAGAAACACGTTTCTTCTAAATGCTGCGTTTGAATATTCCTGAGTGAATGGGGGTATAGGGTGTAATGAGAAATATCTGGCTCTAAAACAAAAACTGAGCTATCTAGAAGAATGATTTTCTTTTTCTTTTCCCCCCATTTATTTATTTTATTGCATTTCACATTTTGGTGTACATGTGAAGAACATGCAAGATTGTTGCATAGGTACACACGTGGCAGTGTTTGTTGCTGCCTTCCTCCCCATCACCTACATCTGGCATCTCTCCCCCTGTTATCTTTCCCCAGGTCCCCACCACCCACCCCCCTCCCGTATTTCCCCCCAACTGACCCCATTTTGTAGTGCTGCCCTCCCTGTGTCCACGTGTTCTCATTTTTCCACACCCACCTATGAGTGAGAACATGCCGTATTTGATCTTGTTCTCTTCTGTCAGTTTGCTGAGAATGATGGTTTCCAGGTTCATTCATGTCCCCATAAAGGACACAAACTCATCGTTTTTGACAGCTGCATAATATTCCATGGTGTATATGTACCACATTTTCTGTATCCAGTCTACTGTCGATGGGCATTCGGGTTGGTTCCAGTCTTTGCTATTGTAAACAGTGCTGCAATGAACATTCGTGTGCACGTGTCCTTATAGTAGAACGATTTGTAATCCTCTGGATATATACCCAGTAATGGGATTGCTGGGTCAAAGGGAATTTCTAATTCTAGGTCCTTGAGGAATTGAAACACTGTCTTCCACAAAGGTTGAACTAATTTACACTCCCACCAACAGTGCGAAAGTGTTCGTATTTATCCAAAACCCCCCAGGATCTGTTGTCTCCAGATTTTTTAATGATCGACATTCTAACTGGCGTGAGAGTGTATCTCAATGTAGTTTTGATTTGCATTTCTCTGATGACCAGTGATGATGAGCATTTTTTCATATGCTTGTTGGCCTCATGTATGTCTTCTTTTGTAAAGTGTCTGTTCATATCCTTTGACCCCTTTTGAATGTGCTTGTTAGTTTTTTTCTTGTAAATCTGTTTTAGTTCTTTGTAAATTCTGGATATCAGCCTTTTGTCAGATGGGTAAACTGCAAAAATTTTTTCCCATTGTGTTGGTAGCCAATTCGCTCTAATGACTGTTTCTTTTGCTGTGCCGAGCCTGTGGAGGTCCTATTTGTCTATTTTGGCTTTTGTTGTCAATGCTTTTGGTATTTTGATCATGAAGTCCTTGTCTACACCTACGTCCTGAATGTTTTTTCCTAGATTTTCTTCTAGGGTTTTTATGGTGTTAGGTCTTACATTTAAGTCTTTAATCCATCTGGAGTTAATTTCAGTGTCAGGTGTCAGGAAGGGGTCCAGTTTCTGCTTTCTGCACATGGCTAGCCAGCTTTCCCAACGCCATTTATTGAACAGGGAATCCTTTCCCCATTGCTTGTTTTTGTCTGGTTTGTCAAAGATCAGATGTTTGTAGGTATGTTGTGTTGCCTCTGAGATCTCTGTTCTGTTCAATTGGTCTATATCGCTGTTTTGGTTCCAGTACCATGCTGTTTTGATTGCTGTAGCCTTGTAGTATTGTTTGAAGTCCAGCAGCATGATACCTCCCACTTTGTTCTTTTTGCTTACAATTGGCTTGGCTATGCAGGCTATTTTTTGGTTCCATATGAAGTTTAAGGTGATTTTTTCCAGTTCTGTGAAGATGGTCATTGGTAGCTTGATGGGGTTGGAATTGAATCTGTAAATTACTTTGGGCAGTATGGCCATTTTCACGATATTGATTCTTCCTAACCATGAACATGGAGTGTTTCTCTATCTGTTTGTGACCTCTCTGATTTCGTTGAGCAGTGGCTTGTAGTTCTCCTTGAAGAGGTCCTTTACATTCCTTGTTAGTTGTATTCCTAGGTATTTTATTCTCTTTGTGGCAATTGTGAATGGAAATTTGTTCTTAATTTGGCTGTCTTTAAGTCCGTTATTGGTATATAGGAATGCATGTGATTATTGCACATTGACTTTGTATCCTGAGACTTTGCTGAACTTGCTTATCAGTTTCAGGAGATTTGGGGTGAGACGATGGGGTCTTCTAGATATACAATCTTGTCATCTGCAAATAGAGACAATTTGACCTCCTCCTTTCCTATTTGAATGCCTTTTATTTGTTTTTCTTGCCTGATTGCTCTGGCTAGAACTTCTAATACTATATTGAATAGCGGTGGTGAGAGAGGGCATCCTTTTCTGGTGCCACATTTCAAGGGGAATGCTTCCAGTTTTTGCCCATTCAGTATGATATGGGCTGTTGGTTTGTCAAAATTGCTTTTATTATTTTGAGATACGTTCCATCAATACCTAGCTTATTGAGAGTTTTTAGCATAAAGGGCTGTTGAATTTTGTCAAAGGCCTTCTCTGCATCAATTGAGATAATCATGTGGTTTTTGTCTTTGGTTCTGTTTATGTAGTGAATCAGGTTTATAGACTTGCGTATGTTGAACCAGCCTTGCATCCCTGGGATGAAGCCTACTTGATCATGGTGGATAAGCTTTTTGATGTGCTGTTGCAATCGGCTTGTCAGTATTTTCTTGAAGATTTTTGCATCTATGTTCTTCATGGATATCGGCCTGAAGTTTTCTTTTCTTGTTGAGTCTCTGCCTGGTTTTAGAATCAGGATGATGTTGGTCTCGTAAAATGATTTGGGAATAATTCCCTCTTTTTGTATTGTTTGGTATAGTGTCAGAAGGAATGGTACCAGCTGCTCTTTGTATGTCTGGTAGAATTCGGCTGTGAACCTGTCTGGACCTGCTCTTTTTTTGGGTGGTAAGCTCTTAATTGCTGTTTCAACTTCAGACCTTCTTATGGGTCTGTTCAGGGTTTTGGCTAATTCCTGGTTTAGGCTTGGGAGGTGAGAAGTGTCCAGGAATGTATCCATTTCTTCCAGTTTTACTAGTTTATGTGCATAGAGTTGTTTGTAATAATCTCTGATGATGGTTTGCACTTCTACGGAATCTGTGGTGATAACCGCTTTTTCATTTTTATTGCATCAATTTGGTTATTCTCTCTTTTCTTTTTTATTAATCTGGCTAGTGGTCTGTCTATTTTGTTGATCTTTTCAAAAAACCAACTCCTGTATCTATTGATTTTTTGAAGGGTTTTTTGTGTCTCTATCTCCTTCAGTTCTGCTCTGATCTTAGCTATTTCTTGTCTTCTGCTAGACTTTGAGTGTTTTTGATCTTCCTCTTCTAGCTCTTTCAGTTGGACGACAGGGTGTCAATTTTTCATCTCTCCTTGCTTCTCATGTGGGTACTTATTGCTATATATCTTCCTCTAGCAACGGTTTTAAATGTGTCCCAGAGATTCTGATATGTTGTGTCTTCATTCTCATTGGTTTTGAAGAACATCTTTATTTCTGTCTTCATTTCATTGTTTATCCAGTCAACAGTCACATGGACACAAGGAGGGGAGCACTACACACTGGGGTCAGTTGGGGGGAAATGGGGTGGGACGGTGGGGGGTGGGAAGCTGGGGAGAGATAGCAAGGGGAGAAATGCCAGACGTAGGTGATGGGGAAGAAGGCAGCAAAACACATGGCCACGTGTGTTCCTATGCAACAATTTTGCATGTTCTTCACATGTACCCCAAAACCTAAAATGCAATAAAATTAATAAATGGGAAAATAAAAATAAGAAAATAAAAAGAATCCCTCATGGAAATCCTTTAAAAAAAAAAAAGAGAGTAAGTTGTTGAGTTTCCATGAAGCTATGCGGTTCTGGGTTAGTTTTTGAGTTCTGAGTACTAACTTGATTGCACTGTGGTCTGTGAGACAGTTTTTTATGATTTCCATTCTTTTGCATTTGCTGAGGAGTGATTTACTCCCAAATATGTGGTCAGTTTTAGAGTAGGTGTGATGTGGTGTGGAGAAGAATGTACATTCTGTGGATTTGGGCTGGATAGTTCTGTAGATGTCAATTACATTTGCTTGGTCCTGGTCTGAATTCAAGTCCTTGATATCCTTGTTAATTTTCTGTCTGGTTGATCTGTCTATTATTGACAATGGGGTGTTAACATCTCCCAATGTTATTGTGTGGGAGTCTAAGTCTCTTTGTAAGTCATTAAGAACTTGCGTTATGTAACTGGGTGTTCATGTATTGGGTGCGTATATATTTAGAATCGTTACCTCTTCTTGATGCATTGATCCTTTTACCATTATGTAATGTCCTTCTTTGTCTCTTTTGATCTTTGTTGCTTTAAACCCTAATTTATCAGAGATGAGAATTGCAACTGCTGCTTTTTTTTGCTTTCCATTTGCTTGGTAAATCTTCCTCCATCCCTTTATTTTGAGCCTTTTGCTATCCTTACAAGTGAGATGGGTTTCCTGGATACAGCACACCGATGGGGTTTGGCTTTTTATCCAATTTGCCAGTCTGTGTCTTTTGATTGGGGCATTTAGTCCATTTAAATTTAGGGTTAATATTATTATGTGTGAATTTGATACTGCCATTTTGCTGCTAGCTGGCTGTTCAGCATATTAGTTGATGCAGATTATTCATTGTGTTTGATTCTCTTTACCATTTGGCATGTTTTTAGAGTGGCTGGTACTGGTTGTTCTTTTGCATGTGTAGAACCTCTTTCAGGAGCTCTAGTAAAGCTGGACTGGTGGTGACAAAATCTTTGAGTACTTGCATGTTCACAAAGGATTTTATTTTTCCTTCACTTATGAAGCTTAGTTTGGCTGGATAGGAGATTCTGGGTTGAAATTTCTTTTCTTTAAGGTTGTTGAATATTGGCTCCCACTCTCTTCTGGCTTGTAGGATTTCTGCTGAGAGATCTGCTGTGAGTTGATGGGCTTCCCTTTGTGGGTAACCCGACATTTCTCTCTGGCTGCCCTTAGTATTTTCTCCTTCATTTCAACCCTGGTGAATCTGACGATTATGTGCCTTGGGGTAGCTCTTCTTGACTAATATCTTTGTGGTGTTCTCTGTATTTCCTGGACTTGAATGTTTGCCTGCCTTGCTAGGTTGGGGAAGTTTTCCTGGATAATATCCTGAAGAGTATTTTCCAACTTGGATTCATTCTCTTCGTCGCATTCATGTACGCCTTTCAAACGTAGATTAGGTCTTTTCACATAGTCCCACATTTCTTGGCAACTTTGTTCATTCCTTTTTACCCTTTATTTTCGAGTCTTGCATTCCCGTTTTATTTCACTGAGTTGATCTTCGACCTCTGATATCCTTTTGTCTGCTTGGTTTATTTGGCTGTTGATACTTGTGCATGCTTTGCGAAGTTCTCGTGTTGCGTTTTTCAGCTCCATGAATTCATTCATATTCCTTTCTATTTCGTCCATTCTCCTTAGCATTTCGTCAAATCTTTTTTCAAGGTTCTTAGTTTGTTTGCATTGGGTTAGAACATGTTCTTTAAGTTCACAGAAATTTCTTACTACCCACCTTCTGAAGTCTGATTCTGTCATTTCATCACACTCGTTCTCCATCCAACCTTGTTACCTTGCTGGTGAGGAGTTGTGATCTCTTTTAGGAGTAGAGATGCTTTGGTTTCGGGTGTTTTCATTCTTTTTACGCTGGTTTCTTCGATCATTATGGGGTTATCATCCTGTCGACTTTGTAGATGCTGGCTTTCAGATTGGGTCTCTGAGTGGATGTTCTATTTTTTGATGATGACGTTATTTCTGGTTCTTGGTTTTCCTTTTGACAGTCTGGCCCCCCTTTTGTAGGTCTGATGAGGTCCATTACAGGCCCTGCTTTCCTCGCGTTCACCTGCAGCAGCTTATACAGGCATGTAAGAATTAGCAGTAAGAGTGCATCTAACACAGAGGAGAAACGTATCTTTCAAACTGCTCTGCAATATTTTGGTTCACATTAGGAAGTTGCATCTATGTTTAGATTCAGCGAGTTGAAAACACGTTTCTTCTAAAAGCTGCGTTTGGATATTCCAGAGTGAATATGATTATATTGTATAATGAGAAATAACTTGCTCTGAAACAAAAATGGAGCTATCTAGCAGAAAGTTTGTCAAGGTGTACATTCAACTTACAGAGTTAAACGGGTGTCTTTATGTAGCAGTTCAGAAACCCTCTCTTTGGAGAATCCAGAAACAGATATTTCCAGCCTTATACAGGCATATAAGAATTAACAGTAAGACTGAATCTAAAATAGAGGAGAAACGTTATTTTTCAAAATGTTCTGCTCTATGTTGGTTAAACTTATGACTTTGCATCTATTTTTAAATTCAGCGAATTAGAAACACGTTTCTTCTAAAAGCTACGTGTGTATATTCAAGAGTGAATGGGAGTATATGCTGTAATGAGAAATATCTGGCTCTAAAACAAAAACGGAGCCATCTAGCAGAATGGTTGTCAAGGTGTACATTGAACTTACAGAGTTAAACGGGTGTGTGTATATGGCAGTTCAGAAACCCTTTCTTTGGAGAATCTAGAAATAGATATTTACAGCCTTACACAGGCATATGAGAATTAGCAGTAAGACTGTGTCTAAAAGAGAGGAGAAATGTATCTTTCAGACTGCTCTGTTGTATGTTGGTTCACATTACGAAGTTGCATCTATGTGTAGATTCAGTGAGTTAGAAACACGTTTCTTCAAAAGTCTGTGTTTGGATATTCCAGAGTGAATGGGAGTATATGCAGGATAAATACCTGCCTCCAAAACAAAAACGGAGCTATCTAGCAAAATGGTTGTCAAAGTGTACATTCAACTTACAGGTGTAAACTGATGTGTGAATGTAGTAGTTCAGAAACCCTTTCCTTGGAGAATGTAGAAACAGATATTTCCAGCCATATATAAGCATAAAAGAATTAGCAATAAGACCACGTAAAAACACAGGTGAATCGTATCTATCAAAGTGCCTTGCTGTGTATTCGTTGACCTTCAGAAATTACAACTATGTTTAGATGCAGCGAGTTAGAAACACGTTTCTTCTGACAGCTGCATTTGGATGTTCCTGAGTGACTGTTAGTATAGGGTGTAATGAGAAATATGTGGCTTTTAAACAAAAACAGAGCTATGTAGCAGAATGATTATCAAGGTGTATATTAACCTTACAGGTTTAAACTGATTTTTGAATGTAGCAGAAAAGAAGCCCTTTCGTTGGAGAATTTAGAAACAGATATTTCCATCCATATACAGTTATATAACAATTAGCCGGAAGATCATGTCTAAACCACAGGTGAAACGTATCTCTCAAACTGCTGTGCTGTGTGTTCCCTCACCTTAGAAAGTTGCATCTCTGTTTAGATTCAGTGAGTTAGAAACACGTTTCTTCTAAAAGCAGCATTTGGATATTGCTGAGTGAATTGTAGTATGGGGTGTAAGGAGAAATATCTGGCTCTAAAACAAAAACGGAGCTATCTAGCAGAATCATTGTCAAGGTGTGTATTCAACTTACAGAGTTAAACTGATGTGTGAATGTAGCAGTTCAGAAACCCTTTCTTTAGAGAATCTAGAAACAGATATTTCCAGCCACGTACAGGTACATAAGAATTAGCATTAAGATCGCGTCTAAAACATAGGTGAAACGTATCTTTGAAACTGCTTTGCTGTGTGTTCATTCACCTTAGGAAGTTGCATCTATGTGTACATTCAGCCAGTTAGAAAAAAGTTTCTTCTAAATGCAACATTTGGATATTCCAGAGTGAATGGGAGTATAGGGTGTAATGAAAAATATCTGGCTCTAAAACAAAAACGGATCTATGTAGCAGAATAATTGTTATGGTGTATACTCAACTGACAGAGGTAAACTGATGTGTGAATGTAGCAGTTCAGAAACCCTTTCTTTGGAGAGTCTAGAAACAGATATTTCCAGCCATGTACAGGTATATAAGAATTTGCGGTAAAATCTCGTCTAAAACACAGGTGAAACATATCTTTCAAACTGCTCGGCTGTGTGTTTGTTCACCTTAGTAAGTTGCATCTATGTTTAGATTCAGCGAGTTAGAAACATGTTTCTTCTAATAGCTGCGTTTGGATATATCTGAGTGAATGGGAGTATAGGGTGTAATGAGAAATATCTGTCTCTAAAAGAAAAACGGAACTATCTAGCAGAATGATTGTCATGGTGTATATTCAACTTATGGAGATAAACTCACATGTGAATGTAGCAGATCAGAAACCCTTTCTTTGGAGAATCTAGAAACAGATATTTCCAGGCATATACATGTATATAAGAATTAGCAGTAAGATCACATCTAAAACACAGGTGAAACGTATCTTTCAAGCTACTCTGCTGTGTGTTCGTTCACCTTAGTAAGTTGCGTCTATGTGTAGATTCACCGAGTTAGAAACAAGTTTCTTCTAAACGCTGTGTTTGGATATTTCTGAGTGAATGGGATTAAAGGGAGTAATGAGAAATATCTGGCTCTTAACCAAAAACGGAGCTATCTTTCCGAAAGATTGAAAAGGTGTATATTCAACTAACAGAGTTGAACTGATGTATGGATATTTCAGTTCAGAAATCTTTTCTTTAGAGACTCTAGAAAGAGATATATCCAGATATGTATAGGCAAATAATAATTAGCAGTAATACAGAGTCTAAAACACAGGTTAAATGTATCTTTCAAACTGTTCTGCTGTGTGTTCGTTCACCTCAGGTAGTTGCATCTATATTTAGATTCAACGAGTAAGAAACACGTTTCTTCTAAAAGCTGCATTTGGATATTCCTGAGAGAAAGGGATTATAGGGTGTAAAGAGAAATATCTAGCTCTAAAACAAAAACGGAGCTTTCTGGCAGAATGATTGTCAAGGTGTGTATTCAGCTTACAGAGATAAACTGATGTGTGAATGTAGGAATAAAGAAGCTCTTTCTTAGGAGAATACAGAAACAGATATTTGCAGCCATATACAGGCACATAGGAAATAGAGGTAAGACCACGTCAAAAACTCAGGTGAAGCGAATCTCTCAAACTGCTCTGCTGTGTGTTCGTTCACCATAGGAAGTTGCATCTATGTTTACATTCAGCCAGCTAGAAACACGTTTCTTCTAAAAGCTGCGATTGGATATTTCTGAGTGAATGGGAGTATAGGGTATAATGAGAAATACCTGGCTCTGAAACAAAAACGGAGATTTCTAGTAGTGTGATTGTCAAAGTGTATATACAAGTTACAGAATTAAACTTATGTGTGAATGTAGCAGTTCAGAAACCCTTTCCTTAGAGATTCTAGAAACAGATATTTCCAGCCATATACAGGTATAAAAGAATTAGCGCTAAGATCGCATCTAAAACACACTTGAAAAGTATCTTTCAAACTGCTCTGCTGTTTCGTTCACTTTAGGAAGTTGCATCTATGTTTAGTTTCAGCGAGCTACAAATACATTTCTTCTAAAAGCTGCGTTTGGATATTCCTGAGTGAATGGGAGTATAGGGTGTAGTGAGAAATATCTGGCCCTTAAACAAACACGCATGTATCTTGCAGAATGATTGTCAAGGTGTATATTCAACTAACAGAGTGAAACTGATGTGTGGATGTTTTATTTCAGAAACCGATTGTTTTGAGGCTCTAGAAGGAAATATATCCAGCCATATACAGGCACATAATAATTAGCTGCAAGACAGCGTCTAAAACACAGGTTACACTTATCTTTCAAAGCTTTCTGCTGTGTGTTCGTTCAACTCAGCAAGTTGCATCTATGTTCAGATTCAACGAGTTAAAAACACGTTTCTTCTAAAATCTGTGTTTGTATATTCCTGAGTGAATGGGAGTATAGGGGGTAAGGAGAAATATCTGGCTCTAAAACAGAAATGGAGCTATATAGCAGGATGATTGTCCAGATGTACATTCTACTTACAGAGTTAAGCTGATGTGTGAATGTAGCACTTCAGAAACCCTTTTTGGATAATCTAGAAACAGATGTTTCCAGCTATATAAAGGTATATAAGAATTAGCGGTAAGACCGTGTCTAAAATCCAGGTGAAACATATGTTTTAAACTGCTCTGCTGTTTGTTCGTTCACCATAGGAAGTTGCATCGATGTTTAGATTCAGCTAGTTAGAAACACGTTTCTTCTAATAGCTGCGTTTGAAAATTCCTGAGTGAATTGTAGTATAGGCTGTAATTAGAAATATCTGGCTCTTAAAGAAAAATGAAGCTATCTTGCAGAATGATTGTCAAGGTGTATATTCAACTAACAGAGTTAAACTGATTTGTGGATGCTGCAGTTCAGAAACCCTTTCTTTAGAGACTCTAGAAAGAGATATATCCATATATACACAGGCATATAAGAATTAGCAGTAATACAGCGTCTAAAACACAGGTTAAATGTATCTTTGAAACCTTTCTGCTCTGTGTTCGTTCACCTCAGGAAGTTGCATCTACGTTTAGATTCAGTGAGTTAGAAATGCGTTTCTTCTAAAAGCAGCCTTTGGATATTCCTCAGTGAATGGGAGTATAGGGTGTAAGGAGAAATATCTGGCTCTAAAACAAATATGGAGCTGCCTAGCAGAATGATTGTCAAGGTGTATATTCAACTCACAGAGCTAAGCTGACATGTGAATATAGCAGTTCAGAAACCTTTTCTATGGAGAATCTAGAAACATATATTTCCAGCCTTTTACAGGCATATAAGAATTACCAGTAAGAGTGCGTTTAAAAAAAGGAGAAACGTATCTTTCAAACTGCTCTGCTGTATGTTGGTTCACCATAGGAAGTTGCATATATGTTTAGATTCAGCGAGTTAGAAACACGTTTCTTCTAAAAGCTGCGTTTGGATATTCCAGAGTGAATGGGAATATATGCTGTAATGACAAATATCTGGCTATAAAACAAAAACGGAACCATCTAGCAGAATGGTTGTCAAGGTGTACATTCAACTTACAGAGTAAAACTGATATGGGTATGTAGGAGTTCAGAACGCCTTTCTTTGAAGAATCCAGAAACAGATATTTACAGCTATATACAGTCAAATAAAATTAGCAGTAAGACTGCATCTCAAACACAGGAGAAACATATCTCTCAAACTGCTCTGTAGTGGGTTGGTTCACCTTAGGAAGTTGCATCTCTGTTTAGATTCAGCGAGTTAGAAACACGTTTCTTCTAAAAGCTGTCTTTGGATATTCTAGGGTAAATGGGAGTATATGATGTAATGAGAAATATCTGTCTCTAAAAGAAAAATGGAGCTATCTAGCAGAATGGTTGTCAAAGTGTACATTCAACTTACAGTGTTAAACTAATATGTCTATGTAGCAGTTCAGAAATAATTTCTTTGGAGAATGTAGAAACAGATATTTCCAACCATACACACTCATACAAGAATTAGCAGTAAGACTGCGTCTCCAACACAGGGGAAACATATCATTCAATCTACTCTGCTGTGTGTTGGTTCACCTTAGGAAGTTGCATCCATGTTTAGACACAGCACGTTATTAACACGTTTCTTCTAAAAGCTGCATTTGGATGTTTCAGGGTGAATGGGACCATATGCTGTAATGGGAAATATATGGCTCTAAAACAAAAACGGACGTGTCTAGCAGAATGATTGTTAGGTGTATGTTCAACTTACAGAGTTAAACTGATGTGTTTATGTAGCAGTTCAGAAATCCTTTCTTTGGAGAATCTAGAAATAGATATCTCCAGCCATATACAGGTATATAGGAATTATCGGTAAGATCGCAACTAAAACACAGAAGAAACGTATCTCTGAAACTGCTCTGCTGTGTGTTCATTCACCTTAGGAAGTTGCATCTATGTATACATTCAGCCAGTTAGAAACAAGTTTCTTCTAAAAGCTTCGTTTGGATATTCCTGAGTGAATGGGAGTATAGGGAGTAATGAGAAATATCAGGCTCTATAACAAAACGGAGCTATCTAGCAGAGTGATTGTCAACGTGTATATTCAACGTACACAGTTAAACGGATGTGTGAATGTAGGAGTTCAGAAACCCTTTCTTTGCAGAAACTGGAAACAGATATTTCAAGCCATATACAGTTATATAAGAATTAGTGGTAAAATCGTGTCTAAAATATAGGTGAAACGTATCGTTCAAACTGCTCTGCTGTGTGTTCGTTCACATTAGGAAGTTGCATCTATGCTTAGATTCAGCGAGTTAGGAACACGTTTTTTCTAAAACCTGCTTTTGGATATCCGTGAGTGAATAGGATTACAGGGTGTAATGAGAAATAACTGGCTCCAGTACAAAAACGGAGCTATCTAGCAGAATGATTGTCTAGGTGTATATTCAACTTACAGAGTTAAACTGATGTGTGAATGTAGATGTTCAGAAACACTTTCTTTATAGAAACTGGAAACAGGTATTTCCAGTCAGATACAGACATACAACAATTAGCAGTAAGACTGCATCTAAAGCACAGGTGAAACGTAACTTTCAAATTGCTCTGCTATGTGTTCGTTCACCTTGGGAAATTGCATCTATGTTTAGATTCAGCGAGGTAGAAACAGGTTTCTTCAAAAACTGCGTTTGGATATTCCTGAGAGAATGGGAGCATAGAGTGTAATGAGAAATATCTGGCTATTAAACAAAAACTGAGCTATCTTACAGAATGATTGTCAAGGCGTATATCAACTAACAGAGTTAAACTGTAGTGTGGATGTTGCAGTTCAGAAACCCCTTATTTAGAGACTCTAGTAACAGAAATATCCAGCTATATACAGGCATATAAGAATTAGCAGTGAGACAGCATCTAAAATACAGGTGAAACATACCTTTCAAACTTCTCTGCTGTTTTCTCGTTCACCTTAGGAAGTTGTATTTATGTTTAGATTCAGCGAGTTAGGAAAATATTTCTTCTAAAATCTGCGTTTGGATATTCCTGAGCGAATGGGTGTATAGGGTGTAATGAAAAATACATGGCTCTATAAGAAGAATGGAGCTGTCTAGCAGAATGATTGTCAATGTGTATATTCAACTTACAGAGTTAAACTAATGTGGGAATGTAGCAGTTCAGAAACCCTTTCTTTGGAGAATGTAAAAACAGATATTTCTAGGCATATACAAGCATAAAAGTATTAGCAGTAAGTCCGCATCAAAAACGCAGGTGAATTGTAACTATCAAACTGCTCTGCTGTGTGTTCGTTCACCTTAGGAAGTTGCATCTCTGTTTAGATTCAGCGAGTTAGAAACACGTTTCTTCTGGAAGGTACTTTTGGATATTCCTGTGTGATGGGAGTATATGGTGTATTGAGAATTATCTGACTCTTAAACAAAAACGGAGCTAAGTAGCAGAATGATTGTCAAGGGGTATATTCAAATTACAGGGTTAAACTGATGTGTCGATGTAGCATGAAAGAAGCCCTTTCTTTGTACAATTTAGAAACAGATATTTCCAGCCATATACAGACATAAAGGAATTAGCAGTAAGACTGCATCTAAAGCACAGGTGAAACGTATCTTTCAAACTCTTCTGCTGTGTGATCGTTCACCTTAGGAAGTTGCATCTATGTATAGATTGAGTGAGACAGAAACACGTTTCTTCTAAAAGCTGCGTTTTCATATCCCTGAGTGAATGATAGTCTAGGGTGTAATGAGAAATATGTGGCTGTAAAAAAAAAGGAGCAAAGTAGGAGAATGATTGTAAACATCTAAATTCATCTTAGAGGATTAAACTGATGTGTGAATGTAGCAGTAACGAAGCTCTTTCTTTGGAGAATCTAGAAACCCATATTTCCCGCCATATACAGGCACTTAAGAAATAGAGGTAAGACCGCATCTAAAACACAAGTGAAGTGAATCTCTCAAACTGCTCTGTTGTCTTCGTTCACCTTAGGAAGTTGCATTCAGCCAGTTAGAAAAACGTTTCTTCTAAAAGCTGCTTTTGGATATTCCTGAGTAAATGGGAGTAAATATTGTAAGAGAAATATCTGGCTCTTAAACAACAATGGAGCTATCTTGCAGAAAGATTGTCAAGGAGTATATTCAACTAACAGAGTTAAACTGATGTGTGGATGTTGCAGTTCAGAAACCCTTTCTTTAGAGACTCTAGAAAGAGATATATCCATATATATATACAGGCATATAAGAATTAGCAGTAATACAGCATCTAAAA
>NW_022438120.1:15849-18450 GCF_009761245.1 Sapajus apella | reverse complement strand
ATACAGGCTCATAAGAATTAGCGGTAACATCACGTCAAAACCACAGGTGAAAGGTCTGTTTCAAACTTCTCTGCTGTGTGTTCGTTACCTTACGACGTTGCATCTATGATTAGATTCAGCGAGTTAGAAACACGTTTCTTCTAAAAGCTGCGTTTGGATATTGCTGAGTGAATAAGAGTACAGGATATAATGAAAAATATCTGGCTCTAAAACAAAAATGGATCTATGTAGCACAAGGATTATCCAGGTGTATATTCAAGTTACAGAGTTAAAAAGATAAGTGAATGTAGAAGTTCAGAAAACCTTTCTTTGGAGAATCTGGAAAGAGATATTTCCAGCCATATACAAGATCATAAGAATTACAGGATGTAATGAGGAATATCTGGCTCTATAACAAAAACGGAGCTATGTAGCAGAATGATTGTCACGGTGAGTATTCACCTTAGAGAGATAAACAGATGTGTGAATGTACTAGTTGAGAAAACCTTTCTATGGAGAGTTTGGAAAGAGATATTTCCAGCCACATACAGGCTCATAAGAATTAGCGGTAAGATCGAATCTAAACCACAGGAGAAACATCTGTTGCAAACTTCTCTGCTGTGTGTTCCTTCACCTTAGGAAGTTGCATCAATGATTAGATTCAGCGGGTAAGAAACATGTTTCTTCTAAAAGCTGTGTTTGGATATTCCTGAGTCATGGGAGCATAGGATGCAATGAGAAATATCTGGCTCTAATACAAAAACGGAGCTATGTAGCAGAATGATTGTCAAGGTGTATATTCAACTTACACAGTTAAACAGATGTGTGAATGTACCAGTTCAAAAACCCTTTCTTTGGAGAATCTTGAAAGAGATATTTCGGGCCATATACAGGCTCTTAAGAATTATCGGTTAGATCGCGTCTAAACCACAGGAGAAACGTCTGTTTCAAACTTCTCTGCTGTGTGGTCGTTCACCTTAGGACGTTGCATCTATGTTTAGCTTCAGCGAGTTAGAAACACGTTTCTTCTAAAAGCTGCGTTTACATATTCCTGAGTGAATGGGTGTGTAAGGTGTAATGAGAAATATCTGCATCTAAAACGAAAACGAAGCTGTGTAGCAGAATGATTGTCAAGGTGTATATTCAACTTGCAGAGTTAAACAGATGTGTGAATGTAGCAGTTTAGAAACCCTTTCGGTGGAGAATCTGGAAAGAGATATTTCCAGCCGTATAGAGGCTCATAAGAATTAGCGGTAAGATCGCTTCTAAACCACAGGAAAAACGTCTCTTTCAAACTTCTCTTCTGTGTGTTCATTCTCCTTAGGAAGTTGCATCTATTGTTACATTCAGACAGTTAGAAACACGTTTCTTCTAAAAGCTGCGTTTGGATATTCCTGAGTGAATGAGAGTATAGTATGTAATGAGAAATATCCGTCTCTAAAACAAAAACCGAGAAACGTAGCAGAATGATTGTCAAGGTGTATATTCAACTTACAGAGTTAAACAGATGTGTGAATGTACTACTTGAGAAACACTTTCTTTGGAGAGTTTGGAAAGAGATATTTCCAGCCGTATACAGGCTCATAAGAATTAGCGGTAAGTTCGAACCTAAACCACAGGAGAAACGTCTGTTTCAGACGTCTCTCCTGTGTGTTCGTTCACCTTAGGAACGTGTATCTATGATTTCATTCAGCGGGTTAGAAACACGTTTCTTCTAAAAGCTGCCTTTGGATATTCCTGAGAGAAAGGATTATAGGATGTAATGAGAAATATCTGGCTCTAAAACAAAAACGGAGCTATGTATCAGAATCCTTGTCAAGGTGTGTATTAAAATTAAAGAGTTAAACAGATGTGTGAATGTCGCAGTTCCCTAACCCTTTCTTTGGAGAATCTAAAAAGAGATATTTCCAGCCATTTACAGGCTTGTAAGAATTACTGGTAAGATCGCCTCTAAACCACAGGAGAAACATCTGTTTTAAACTTGTCTGCTGTGTCTTCGTTAAACGTAGGAAGTTGCATCTATGTTTAGATTCAGCGAGTTAGAAACACGTTTCTTCTAAAGGCTGCGTTTGGATATTCCTGATTGAATGGACGTATACTGTGTAATGAGAAGTGTCTGGCTCTAAAACAAAAACGGAGCTATGTAGCGGAATGATTGTCAAGGTGTATATTCAACTTACTGAGGTAGAAAGATAAGTGAATGTAGCAGATCAGAAACCCTTTCTTTCGAGAATCTGGAAAGAGATATTTCCCGCCATATACATGATCAGAAGATTTACCGGTGAGATCGCATCTAAACAACAGGAGAAACGTCTGTTTCAAACTTCTCTGCTGTGTGTTCACTCACCTAAGGAAGTTGCATCTATGATTAGATTCAGCGAGTTAGAAACACGTTTCTTCTGAAAGCTGCGTTTGGATATTCCTGAGTGAATGGGAATATAGKATGTAATCAGAAATATCTGGCTCTAAAACAAAAACGGATCTAAGTAGCAAAATCATTGTCAAGGACTATATTCGACTCACAGAGTTAAACCATTGTGTGAATGTAGCAGTTCAGCAACCCTTTCTTTGGAGGATCTGGAAAGAGATATTTGCAGCCATATACAGGATCATAAAAATTAT
>NW_022438120.1:4212-15839 GCF_009761245.1 Sapajus apella | reverse complement strand
AATTATATTCAATTTACAGAGTTAAAAAGATAAGTGAATTTAGAAGTCAGAAACCCTGTCTTTGGAGAATCTGGAAAGAGATATTTGCAGCCATATACAGGATCATAAAAATTATAGGATGTAATGAGGAATATCTGGCTCTAAAATAAAAACGGAGGTATGTAGCAGAATGATTGTCAAGCTGTATATTCAACTTACCGAATTATACAGCTGTGTGAATGTAGCACTTCAGAAAACCTTTCTTTTGAGAACCTGGAAAGAGATATTTCCACCCATATTCAGGCTCATAAGAATAAGCGGTAACATCACGTATAAACTACGGGAGAAACGTCTGTTTCAAACTGCTCTGCTGTGTGTTCGTTCTTATCAGGAAATTCCATCTTTGATTAGATTCAGCGAGTTAGAAACACGTTTCTTCTTAAAGCTGCGTTTGGATATTCCTGAGTGAATGTGAGTATAGGGTGTAATGAGAAATATCTGGCTCTAAAACAAAAACGGAGGTATATAGCAGAATGATTGTCTAGGTCCATATTCAACGTACAGAGTTAAACAAATGTGTATGTAGCAGTTCAGAAACCCTTTCTATGTAGAATCCAGAAAGAGATATTTCCTGCCATACACATGCTCATAAGAATTGACGGTAAGATCGCGTCTAAACCACAGGAGAAACGACTCTTTCAATCTTCTCTCCTGTGTGTTCGTTCACCTCAGGAAGTTGCATCTATGATTAGATTCAGCGAGTTAGAAACAAGTTTATTCTAAAAGCTGCGTTTGGATATATCTGAGTGAATGGGAGTATAGGGTGTAATGAGAAATATCTTGCTCTAAAGCAAAAATGAAGATATGTAGCAGAATGACTGCCAAGATGTGTATTCAACTTACAGAGATAAACAGATGTGTGCATGTAGCAGTTCAGAAACCCTTTCTTTGGAGAATCTGGAAAGAGATATTTCCAGCCATGTACAGGCTCATAAGAATTAGTGTTATGATCACGCATAAACCACAGTAGAAACGTCTCTTTCAAACTGCTCTGTTGTGTGTTCGATCAACTTAGGAAGTTACATCTATGATTAGATTCAGCGAGTTAGAAACACTTTTCTTCTAAAAGCTACGTTTGAGTATTCCTGAGTTAATGGGAGAATAGGACGTAAAGAGAAATATCTGGCTCTAAAGGAAAAACGGAGCTATATAGCACAATGATTGTCAGGCTGAGTATTCACCTTAGAGAGACAACAGATGTGTGAATGCAGCAGTTCAGAAACCCTTTCTTTGGAGAATCTGGAAAGAGATATTTCCAGCCATATACAGGCGCATAAGAATTAGCGTTAAGATCGAATCTAAACCACAGGAGAAACGTCTGTTTCAATCCTCTCTGCTGTGTGTTCGTTCATCTTAGGAAGTTGCATCTATGTTTACATTCAGCGGGTTAGAAACACGTTTCTTCTAAAAGCTGCTTTTGGATATTCCTGAGTCCTTGGGATTATAGGATGTAATGAGAAATATCTGGCTCTAAAACAAAAACGGAGCTGTGTAGCAGACTGATTGCCAAGGTGTGTATTCAACTTACAGAGTTAAATAGATATGTGAATGTAGAAGGTCAGAAACGCTTTCTTTGGAGAATCTGGAAAGAGACATTTCCGGTCATATACAGGCTCATAAGAATTACCGGTAAGATCAAATCTAAACCACAGGAGAAACGTCTGTTTCAAACTTCTGCTGTGTGTTCGTTCACCTTAGGACGTTGCATCTATGATTAGATTCATCGAGTTAGAAACACGTTTCTTCTAAAAGCTGCGTTTGGATATTATTGAGTTAATGAGAGTGCAGGATATAATGAGAAATATCTGGCTCTAAAACACAAATGGAGCCATGTATCACAATGATTGTCCAGGTGTATATTCAAGTTACAGGGTTAAAAAGATAAGTGAATGTAGAAGTTCAGAAACCCTTTCTTTGGAGAATCTGGAAACAGATATTTCCAGCCATATACAGGATCATAAGAATTACAGGATGTAACGAGGAATATCTGGCTCTAAAACAAAAACGGAGCTATGTAACAGAATGATTGTCAAGGTGTATATTCAACTTACAGAGTTCAACAGATGTGTGAATGTAGCAGTTCAGAAACCCTTTCTTTGGAGAACGTGTAAAGATGTATTTCCAGCCATATACAGTCTCTTAAGAATTAGCGGTAAGATCACGTCTAAACCACAAGACAAACGTCTGTTTCAAACTACTCTGCTGTGTGTTCATTCACTTTAGGAAGTTGCATCTATGATTAGATTCAGCGAGTTAGAAACACGTTTCTTCTAAAAGCTGCGTTTTGATATTCCTGAGAGAATGGGAGTGTAGGAGGTAATGTGAAATATCTGGCTCTAAAACAAAAACGGAGCTATGTAGCAGAATGATTGTCAAGGTGTATATTCAACGTACAGAGTTAAACAGATGTGTGAATGTAGCAGTTCAGAAACCCTTTCTTTGTAGAATCTGTAAGGAGATATTTCCAGCTATACACAGGCTCATGAGAATTAGCGGTAAGATCGCGTGTAAACCATAGGAGAAACGACTGTTTCAAACTACTATGCTGTGAGTTCGTTCACCTTAGGAAACTGCATCTATGTTTAGATTCATGGAGTTAGAAACACGTTTCTTCTAAAAGTTGCGTTTGGATATATCGGAATGAATGGGAGTATAGGGTTTAACGAGAAATATCTGGCTCTAAAACAAAACGAAGATATGTAGCAGAATGATTGTAAAGGTGTATTTTCAATGTACAGACTTACACAGATGTGTGAATGTAGCAGTTCAGAAACGCTTTCTTTGGAGAATCTGGAAAGAGATATTTCCAGCCATATACAGACTCATAAGTATTAGCGGTAACATGGCGTCTAAACCACAGGAGAAATATCTCTTTCCAAATGCTCTTCTGAGTGTTCGTTCACATTAGGAAGTTGCATCTATGTTTAGATTCAGCGAGTTAGAAACACGTTTCTTCTAACAGCTGCGTTTGGATATTCCTGAGTCCTTGAGAGTATAGGATGTAATGAGAAATATCTGGCTCTAAAACAAAAACGGGGCTATGTAACAGAATGATTGTCAAGGTGTATATTCAACTTAAGGAGTTAAACAGATGTGTGAAAGTAGCAGTTGAGAAACCCTCTCTTTGGAGAATCCGGAAAGAGTTATTTCAGGCCATATACAGGCTCATAAGAAGTAGCGGTAAGATCGTGTTTAAAGCACAGGAGAAACGACTGTTTGAAACTTCTCTGCTGTGTGTTCGTTCACCTTAGGAAGTTGCATCTATGTTTAGATTCAGCGAGTTAGAAACACGTTTCTTCTAAAAGCTGCGTTTGGATATTCCTGAGTCAATGGGAGTATACAATCTAATTAGAAATATCTGGCTCTAAAACAAAAACGGGGCTATGTAGCAGAATGATTGTCAAGGTGTATATTCAACTTAAAGAGATAAACAGACGTGTGAAGGTAGTAGTTGAGAAACCCTTTCTTTGGAGAGTTTGGAAGAGATATTTCCGGCCATATACAGGATCATAAGAATTAGCGGTAAGTTCGAATCTAAACCACAGGAGAAACGTCTGTTTCAACCTTTTCTCCAGTGTGTTCGTTCATCTTAGGAAGTTGCATCTATGATTAGATTCAGCGGGTTAGAAACACGTTTCTTCTAAAAGCTGCGTTGGATATTGCTGAGTCATGGGAGTATAGGATGTAATGAGAAATATCTGGCTCAAAAACAAAAACGGAGCTATGTAGCAGAATAATTCTCAAGGAGTATATTCAACTTACAAGTTATGCAGATGTGTGAATGTAGCAGTTCAGAAACCCTTTTTTTGGAGAATCTGGAAAGAGATATTTAAAGCCATATACAGGATCATAACAATTACCGGTAAGATCGCGTCCAAACAACAGGAGAAAAGTCTATTTCAAACTTCTCTGGTGTGTGTTCATTCACTTAGGAAGTTGCATCTATGTTTAGATTCAGCGAGTTAGAAACACGTTTCTTCTAAAAGCTGCGTAGGCCGGGCGCGGTGGCTCAAGCCTGTAATCCCAGCACTTTGGGAGGCCGAGGCGCGTGGATCACGAGGTCCAGAGATCGAGACCATCCTGGTCAACATGGTGAAACCCCGTCTCTACAAAAAATACAAAAAATTACCTGGGCATGGTGGCGCGTGCCTGTAATCCCAGCTACTCAGGAGGTTGAGGCAGGAAAATTGCCTGAGACCAGGAGGCGGAAGTTGCGGTGAGCCGAGATCACGCCATTGCACTCCAGCCTGGGTAACAAGAGCGAAACTCCATCTCAAAAAAAAAAAAAAAAAAAAAAAAAGCTGCGTTTGGATATTCCTGACTGAATGATAGTACCGGATATAATGAGAAATATTTGCCTCTAAAAAAAAAATGGAGCTATGTAGCACAATGATTATCCAGGTGTATATTCAAGTTACAGAGTTAAAAAGATAAGTGAATGTAGAAGTTCAGAAACCCTTTCTTTGGAGAATCTGGAAAGAGATAGTTCCAGCCATATACAGGATCATAAGAATTATTGGATGTAATGAGGAATATCTGGCTCTAAAACAAAAAAGGAGCTATGTAGCAGAATGATTGTGAAGAAGTATATTGAACTTAAAGAGTTAAACAGCTGTGTGAATGTAGCACTTCAGAAACCCTTTCTTTGGAGAATCTGGAAAGAGATATTTCCAGCCATATACAGGCTCTTAAAAGTTAGCGGTAAAATCTCTTCTAAACCACAGGAGAATCGTCTGTTTCAAACTACTCTGCAGTGTGTTCGTTCACCTTAGGAAGTTGCTTCTATGATTAGATTCAGCGAGTTAGAAACACGTTTCTTCTAATAGGTGCGTTTGGATTTTCCTGAGTGAATGGGAGTATAGGATGTAATGAGAAATATCTGGCTCTTAAACACAAACGGAGCTATGTAGCAGAATGATTGTCAAGGTGTATATACAACTTACAGGGTTAAACAGATGTGTGAATGTAGCAGTTGAGAATCCCTTTCTTTGGAGAATCTGGAAACAGATATTTCCAGCCATATACATGCTCATAAGAATTAGTGGTAAGGTCGCGTCTAAAGCACAGGAGAAACGACTCTTTCAAACTGCTTTTCTGTGTGTTCGTTCACATTATGAAATTGCATCTATGATTAGATTCAGCAAGTTAGGAACACGTTTCTTCTAAAGGCTGTGTTTGATATTCCTGAGTGAATGGGCGTATAGGATGTAATGAGAAATATCATTCTCTAAAAAAAAAACGGAGCATTGCAGCAGAATGATTGTCAAGGTGTACTTTCAAGTTGCAGAGCTGGGTTTGGATATTCCTGACTGAATGTGAGTATAGGCTGTAATGAGAAATATCTTGCTCTCAACCAACAACGGAGCTATGTGGCAGCATGATTGTCACAGTGAGTATTCACCATAGACAGATAAACAGATGTGTGAATGTCGCAGTTCAGAAACCCTTTCTTTGCAGAATCTGGAAGGAGATATTTCCAGGCATATACAGGCTCATAAGAATTAGCGGTAAGATCGCATCTAAACCACAGGAGAGACGCCTGTTTCAAACTTTTCTGCTGTGTGTTCGTTCACCTTAGGAACTTGCATCTATGATTGGACTCAGCGAGTTAGAAAAACGTTTCTTCTAAAATCTGCGTTTGGATATTCCTGAGTTAATGGGAGTATAGGATGTAATGAGAAATATCCGGCTCTAAAACCAAAACGGAGCTATGAAGCAGAATGATTGTCAAGGTGTATATTCAACTTATAGAGATGAACAGATGTGTGAATGTAGCAGTTTAGAAACCCTTTCTTTGATGAATTTGGAACGAGATATTTCCAGCCATATACAGGCTCATAAGAATTAGCGGTAAAATCGCGTCTAAACCACAGCAGAAACGTCTCTTTCAAACTGCTCTTCTGTTTGTTCGTTCACATAACGAGGTTGTATCTATGATTAGATTCAGCGAGTGAGAAACACGTTTCTTCTAAAAGCTGAGTTTGCATATTTCTTAGTCAATAGGAGTATATTATGTAATGAGAAATATCTGGCTCTAAAACAAAAACGGAGCTATGTAGCAGAATGATTGTCAAGGTGTACATTCAACTTACGGAGTTAAAGAGATGTGTGAAAGAAGCACTTGAGAAACCCTTTATTTGGGCAGTTTGGAAAGAGATATTTCCCCCCATATACAGTCTCATAAGAATTAGCAGAAAGATCACGTCTAAACCACAGGAGAAACGTCTCTTTCAAACTACACTTCTGTGTATTCGTTCATATTAGGAAGTTGCATCTATGATTAGATTCAGCGAGTTAGAAACACGTTTTATCTAAAAGCTGCGTTTGGATATTCCTGAGTGAATGGGAGTGTAGGGTGTAATGAGAAATATCTGACTCTAAAACAAAAATGTAGCTATGTAGCAGAACGATTGTCAAGGTGAACATTCAACTTACAGAGTTAAGCAGATGTGTGAATGTAGCAGTTAAGAAACTCTTTCGTTGGAGAATCTGGAAAGAGATATTTACAGCCATATACAGACTCTTAACAATAAGCGGTAAGATCGCATATAAACCACAGGAGAAATGTCTGTTTCAGACTTCTCTGCTGTGTGTTCGTTCTTCTTAGGAAGTTGCATCTATGATTATATTCAGCGAGACAGAAACACGTTTCTTCTAAAAGCTGCGTTTTTATATTCCTGAATGAAAGGGAGTATAGGATGTAATGAGAAATATCTGGCTCTAAAACAAAAACGGAGCTATGTAGCAGAATGATTGTCAAGGTGTTTATTCAACTTACACAGTTATGTAGCAGAATGATTGTCAAGGTGTATACTCAACTTACAGATTTAAACAGACGGGTGAATGTAGCAGTTGAGAAACCCTTTCGTTGCAGTATCTGGAAAGAGATATTACTAGCTATAAACAGCCTCGTAAGAATTAGCGGTAAGATCGAAACCCAAACACAGGAGAAACGTTTGTTTCAAACTTCCCTGCTGTGAGTTCGTTCACCTTAGGGAGTTGCATTTATGATTAGATTCAGCGAGTTAGAAACACGTTTCCTCTAAAAGCTGTGTTTGCATATTCCTGAGTGAATGGGATTATAGGATGTAATGAGAAATATCTGGCTCTAAAACAAAAACGGAGCTATATAGCAGAATGATTGTCAAGGTGTATATTCAACTTAGAGAGTTTAACAGAGGTGTGAATGTAGCATTTCAGAAACACCTTCTTTGGGGAATCTGGAAAGAGATATTTCCTGCCGCATACAGGCCGATAAAAATTAGCGGTAAGATCACGTCTAAAGCACACGAGAAACGTCTGATTTAAACTTCTCTCCTGTGTGTTCGTTCAACTTATGTAGTTGCATCTATGTTTACATTCATCGAGTTTTATACACGTTTCTTCTAAAAGCTGTTCTTGGATATTCCTGAGTGAATGGGGGTATATGATGTAATGAGAAATATCTGGCTCTAAAACAAAAACGGAGCTATGTAGCAGAATGATTGTCAAGGTGTTTATTCAACTTACACAGTTATGTAGCAGAATGATTGTCAAGGTGTATACTCAACTTACAGATTTAAACAGATGTGTGAATGTAGCCGTTCAAAAACCCTTTCTTTGGAGAATCTGGAAAGAGATATTTCCAGCCATATACAGGCTAATAAGAATTAGCGGTAATATAGAATCTAAATGATAGGAGAAACGTCTGTTTCAAACTTCTCTGCTGTGTGTTCTTTCAGCTTAGGAAGTTGCATCTATGATTAGATTCAGCGAGTTAGAGACACGTTTCTTCTAAGCGCTGCGTTTGGATATTCCTCAGTGAATGGGAGTATAGGATGTAATGAGAAATATCTGGCTCTAAAACAAAAACGGAGCTATGCAGCAGTATGATTGTCAAGGTGTATATTCACCTTACAGAGTTAAACAGATGTGTGAATGTAGCACCTGAGAAACAATTTCTTTGGCGATCTTGGAAAGAGATATTTCCAGGCATATACAGGCTCATAAGAATAAGTGGTAAGATCGAATCTAAACCACAGGAGAACGCTCTGCTTCAAACTTCTCTGCTGTGTGTTCGTTCACCGTAGGAAGTTGTATATCTAATTAGATTCAGCGAATTAGAAACACTTTTCTTCTAAAAGCTGTGTTTGGGTATTCCTGAGTGAATGGGAGTATAGGATGTAATGAGAAATATCTGGCTTTAAAACAAAAAAGGAGCCATGTAGCAGAAAGATTGTCAAGGTACATATTCAACTTACAAAGTTAAACAGATTTGTGAATGTTGCAGTTGAGAAACCCTTTCTTTGGAGAATATGGAAAGGGATATTTCCAGCCATATACAGGCTCTTTAGAATAAGCGGTAAGATCGCATCTAAACCACAGGAGAAACGTGTGTTTCAACCTCCTCTACTGAGTGTTCGTTCACCTTAGGAAGTTGCATCTAGGATTAGATTCAGCGAGTGAGAAACACGTTTCCTCTAAAAGCTGCGTTTGGATATTCCTGAGTGAAAGGGAGTATTGGATGTAATGAGAAATATCTTTCTCTAAAACAAAAACGGGGCTATGTAGCAGAGTGATTGTGAATGTGTATGTTCACCTTACAGAGTTAAACAGATGTGTGAATGTAGCAGCTGAGAAACCCTTTGTTTGGAGAGTTTGGAAAGAGATATTTCCAGCCATATACAGGGTCATAAGAATAAGCGGCAAGATCGAATCTAAACCACAGGAGAAACGTCTGTTTGAAACTTCTGTGCTGTGTGTTCGTTCACCTTAGGAAGTTGCACCTATGTTTAGATTCAGCGAGTTAGAAATACGTTTCTTCTAAAACCTGCGTTTGAATTATCCTGAGTCCTGTGGAGTATAGGAAGTAATGAGAAATATGTGGCTCTAAAACACAAACGGGGCTATGTAGCAAAATGATTGCAAAAGTGTGTATTGAAATTTACAGAGTTAAACAGATGTGTGAATGTAGCAGTTGAGAAACCCTTTCTTTGGTAACTTTGGGAAGAGGTATTTCCAGCCATATACAGGCTCATAAGAATTAGTTGTAAGATCGAATCTAAACCACAGGAGAGACGCCTGTTTCAAACTTTTCTGCTGTGTGTTCGTTCACCTTAGGAACTTGCATCTATGATTTGATTCAGCTTTTTAGAAACACGTTTCTTCTGAAAGGTGCCTTTGGATATTCCTGAGTTAATGGGAGTATAGGATGTAATGAGAAATATCTGGCTCTAAAACAAAAAAGGAGCAATGTAGCAGAAAGATTGTCAAGGTGTATATTCAACTTAGAGAGTTAAACAGATATGTGAATGTAGCAGTTCAGAAACTTTTCTTTGGAGAATCTGGAAAGAGATATTTCCATTCAGATACAAGCTCATAAGAATTAGTGCTAAGATCGCGTCTAAACTCCAGTAGAAACGTCTGTTTTAAACTTCTCTGCTGTGTGTTCGTTCATCTTAGGAAGTTGCATCTATGTTTACATTCAACGAGTTAGAAACACTTTTCTTCTAAAAGCTGCGTTTGTATATTCTTGAGTCCATGGGCGTATAGGAAGTAATGAGAAATATCTGGCTCTAAAACAATAACAGGGCTATGTAGCAGAATGATTGCCAAAGCGTATATTCAACTTACAGAGATAAACAGATGTTTGAATGGAGCAGTTGAGAAACCCTTTCTTTGGAGAGTTTGGAAAGAGATATTTAAGCCATATAGAGGCTCTTAAGCATTAGCGATAAGATCGAATCTAAACCACAGGAGAAAGGTCTGTTACAAACTTCTATGCTATGTGTTCGTTCACCTTAGGAAGTTTCATCTATGATTTGATTCAGCGAGTTAGAAACACGTTTCTCATAAAAGCTGCGTTTGGATATTCCTGAGTGAATAAGAGTACAGGATGTAATGAGAAATATCTGGTTCTAAAACAAAAACAGAGCTTTAAAGCAGAATGATTGTCAAGGTGTATATTAAACTTACAGAGTTAAACAGATGTGTGAATGTAGCAGCTGAGAAACCCTTTCCTTGGAGAATCTGGAAACAGATATTTCCAGCTATAAACAGCATCATAATAATTAGCGGTAAAATCGAATCTATACCACAGGAGAAACGTCTGTTTCAATCTTCTCTGCTGTGTGTTCGTTCACTTTAGGAAGTTGCATCTATGTTTAGTTTCAGCTGGTTAGAAACGCGTTTGTTCTAAAAGCTGAGTTTGGATATTCCTGAGTGAATGGGAGTATAGGATGTAATGAGAAATATCTGGCTCTAAAACAAAAACGGGGCTATGAAGCAAAACGATTGTCAAGGTGTATATTCAACACACAGAGTTAAACAGATGTGTGAATGAAGCAGTTGAGAAACACTTTCTTTGGAGTGGTTGAAAAAAGATATTTCCAGCCGTATACAGGCTCATAAGAATTCGCGGTAAGATCGAATCTAAACCACAGGACTTCTGTTTGACACTTCTCTGCTATGTGTTCGTTCACCTTAGGAAGTTGCATCTATGTTTAGATTTAGCTGGTTAGAAACAAGTTTCTTCTTAAAGCTGTCTTTGTATATTCCTGAGTGAATGGGAGTTTAGGTTGTAATGAGAAATATCTGGCTCTAAAACAAAAACGGAGCTATGTAGCAGAATGACTGTCAAGGTGTATATTCAACTTACAGAGTTAAACAGTTGTGTGAATGGAGCAGTTGAGAAACCCTTTCTTTGGAGAATCTGGAAACATACATTTCCAGCCATATACAGGCTCATAAGAATTAACGCTAAGATCGAATTTTAACCACAGGAGAAATGTCTGTTTCAATCTTCTCTGCTGTGTGTTCGGTCAACTTAGGGAGTTGCATCTATGATTAGATTCAGCGAGTTAGAAACACGTTTCTTCTAGTAGCTGCGTTTGCATATTCCTGAGTCAATAGGACTATAGGACATAATGAGAAATGTCTGGCTCTAAAACAAAAAACGCAGCTATATAGCAGAATTATTGTCAAGGAGTATATTCAACTTAGAGTGTTAAAGAGATGTGTGAACGTAGCAGTTCAGAAACCCCTTCTTTGGAAAATCTGAGAAGAGATATTTACATCCATATACAGGCTCATAAGAATTAGCGGTATGATCGCGTCTAAACCACAGGAGAAACGTCTGTTTTAAATTTCTCTGCAGTGTGTTCGTTCACCTTAGTAAGTTGCATCTATGTTTAGATTCGGCGAGTTAGAAACACTTTTCTTCTAAAAGCTGCATTTGGATATTCCTGAGTCAATGGGAGTATTGGATGTAATGAGAAATATCTTTCTCTAAAACAAAAACGGGGCTATGTAGCAGAATGATTGTCAAGGTGTATGTTCACCTTACAGAGTTAAACAGATGTGTGAATGCAACGGTCGCTAAACCCTTTCTTTGGACAATCTGGAAAGAGATATTTCCTGTAATATACAGGCTCATAAGAATTAGCGGTAAGATCGCGTCTAAACCACAGGAGAAACGTCTCTTTTAAACTTCTCTGCTGTGTGTTCGTTCACCATAGGAGGTTGCATCTATGTTTAGATTAAGCAAGTTAGAAACACATTTCTTCTAAAAGCTGCGTTTGGATATTCCTGAGTCCTTGGGAGTATAGGAA
>NW_022438120.1:955-4202 GCF_009761245.1 Sapajus apella | reverse complement strand
AAGGTGTATATTCAACTTACACAGTTAAACAAATGTGTCAATGTAGCAGTTGAGAAACCCTTTCTTTGGAGATTTTGGAAAGAGATATTTCCAGCCATATACAGGCTCATAACAGTTAGCGGTAAGATCGAATCTAAAGCACCGGAGAAACGTCTGATTCAAACTTCTCTGCTGTGTGTTCGTTCACCTTAGGAAGTTGCATCTATGGTTAGATTCAGCGAGATAGAAACACGTTTCTTGCAAAAGCTGTGTTTGGATAACCTGAGTGAATGATAGTATAGCATGTAATGAGAAATTTCTTTCTCTAAAACAAAAACAGAGCTATATAGCAGAATGATTGTCAAGATGTATATTCAAGTTGCAGAGTTAAACAGATTTGTGAATGTAGCATTTCAGAATCCAATTGTTTGGAGAATCTGGAAAGCGATATTTCCAGCCATATACAGGTTCATAAGAATTAGCGGTAAGATAGCGACTAAACCACAGGAGGAACGTCTGTTTTAAACTTCTCTGCTGTGTGTTCGTTCACCTTAAGAAGTTGCATCTATGTTTAGATTCAGCGAGTTAGAAACACGTTTCCTCTAAAAGCTGCGTTTGTATATTCTTGAGTCCATGGGAGTATAGGAAGTAATGAGAAATATCTGGCTCTAAAACAAAAACGGGGCTATGTAGGAGAATGATTGTCAAGGTGTATATTCAATGTGGAGAGTGAAACACAAGTGTGAATGTTGCAGTTCAGAAACCCTTTCTTTGGAGAATCTGGAAAGAGATATTTCCAGGCATATACAGGCACATAAGAATTAGTGGTAAGATCGCGTCTAAACTACAGGAGAAACGTCTGTTTTAAACTTCTCTACTGTTTGTTCGTTCACCTTAGGAAGTTGCATCTATGTTTAGATTCAGCGAGTTAGAAACACGTTTCTTCTAAAAGCTGCGTTTGGATATTCCTGAGTGAATAGGAGTATAGGATGTAATGAGAAATATGTGGCTCTAAAACAAAAATGGAGCTATGTAGCAGAATGATTGCCAATGCGTATATTCAATGTAGAGAGTGAAACAGATGTGTGAATGTATCCGTTCAGAAACCCTTTGTTTGGAGAATCTGGAAAGAGATATTTCCAGCCATATGCAGGCACATTAGAATTAGTGGTAAGATCGCGTCTAAACTACAGGAGAAACGTCTGTTTTAAACTTCTCTGCTGTGTGTTCGTTCACCTTAGGAAGTTGCATCTATGTTTAGATTCAGCGAGTTAGAAACACGTTTCTTCTAAAAGCTGCGTTTGTATATATCTGAATGAATGGGTGTATAGGGTGTAATGAGAAATATATGGCTCTAAAACAAAAACGAAGATATGTAGCAGAATGACTGTAAAGGTGTATATTCAACTTACAGAGTTAAACCGATGTGTGAATGTAGCAGTTGAGAAACCCTTTCATTGTAGAACTTGGAAAGAGATATTGCCAGCCATACACAGGCTCACAAGTATTAGCAGAAAGATCACGTCTAAACCACAGGAGAAACGTCTGTTTCAAACTGCTCTTCTCTGTGTTCGTTCATAGTAGAACGCTGCATCTATGATGAGATTCAGCGAGTGAGAAACACGTTTCTTCTAAAAGCTGCGTCTGGATATTCCTTAGTCAGTGGCACTATAGGATGTAATGAGAAATATGTGGTTCTAAAACAGAAACGGAGATATGTAGCAGACTGATTGTCAAGGTGTTTATTCAACGTACAGAGTTAAACAGATGTGTGAATGTAGCAGTTGAGAAACCCTTACTTTGGAGAATTTGGAAAGAGATATTTCCAGGCGTATACAGGCTCATAAGAATTAGAGGTAAGATCACGTCTAAACCACAGGAGAAACTTCTCTTTCAAACTGCTCTGCTGTGTGTTAGTTCACTTTACGAAGTTGCAACTATGATTAGATTCAGCGAGTGAGAACCACGTTTCTTCTAAAAGCTGCATATGGATATTCCTGAGTGAATCGCAGCATAGGATGTAATGAGAAATATCTGGCTCTAAAACAAAAACGGAGCTATGTAGCAGAATGATTGTCAAGGTGTACATTCAACTTACACAGTTAAAGAGGTTTGTGAATGTAGCAGTTGAGAAACCCTTTCTTTGGGCAGTTTGGAAAGAGATATTTTCAGCCATATGCAGGCTCATAAGAATTAGCGGTAAGATCAAATCTAAACCACAGGAGAAACGTCTGTTTAAAACTTCTCTGCTGTGTGCTCGATCACTTTAGGAAGTTACATCTATCTTTAGATTCAGCGGGTTAGAAACACGTTTCTTCTAAAAGATGCGTTTGGATACTCCTGAGTGAATGGGAGCATAGGATGAAACGAGAAACATCTGGCTCTAAAACAAAAACGGAGCTATGTAGTAGAATGATTGTCAAGGAGTATATTCAGCTTACAGAGTTAAACAGATGCGTGAATGTAGCAGTTCAGAAACCCGTTCTTTGGAGAATCTGGAAAGAGATATTTACAGCCATATACAGGATCATAAGAATTAGCGGTTAGATCGAATCTAAACCACAGGAGAAACGTCTGTTTCAAACTTCTCTGCTGTGTGTTCGTTCACCTAAGGGAGTTTCATCTATGATTAGATTCAGCGAGTTAGAAACACGGTTCTTCTAAAAGCTACGTTTGGATATTCCTGAGTGAATGGGAGTGTAGGATGTAATGAGAAATATCTGGCTCTAAAACAAAAACGGAGCTATGTAGCAGAATGATTGTCAAGGTGTATATTCAACGTACAGAGTTAAACAGATGTGTGAATGTAGCAGTTCAGAAACCCTTTCTTTGTAGAATCTGGAAGGAGATATTTCCAGCTATACACAGGCTCATGAGAATTAGCGGTAATATCGCGTGTAAACCATAGGAGAAACGACTGTTTCAATCCTCTATGCTGTGAGTTCGTTCACCTTAGGAAACTGCATCTATGTTTAGATTCAGCGAGTTAGAAACACGTTTCTTCTAAAAGCTGCGTTTGGATATATCTGAATGAATGGGAGTATAGGGTGTAATGAGAAATATCAGGCTGTAAAACAAAAACGAAGATATGTAGCAGAATGACTGTAAAGGTGTATATTCAACTTACAGAGTTACACAGATGTGTGAATGTAGCAGTTGAGAAACCCTTTCATTGTAGAACCTGGAAAGAGATATTGCCAGCCATATACAGGCTCACAAGAATTAGCAGAAATATCACGTCTAAAATACAGGAGAAACTTCTGTTTCA
>NW_022438120.1:0-855 GCF_009761245.1 Sapajus apella | reverse complement strand
CTCTAAAACAGAAACGGAGCTATGTAGCAGAATGATTGTCAAGGTGTTTATTCAACTTACAGAGTTAAACAGATGTGTGAATGTAGCAGTTGACAAACCCTTACTTTGGAGAATTTGGAAAGAGATATTTCCAGCCATATACCGGCTCATAAGAAGTAGAGGTAAGATTACGTCTAAACCACAGGAGAAACGTCTCTTTCAAACTGTTCTGCTGTGTGTGAGTTCACTTTACGAAGTTGCACCTATGATGAGATTCAGCGAGTGAGAACCACGTTAATTCTAAAAGCTGCGTTTGGATATTCCTGAGTCCATGGGAGTATAGGAAGTAATGAGAAATATCTGGCTCTAAAACAAAAACGGAGCTATGTAGCATAATGATTCTCAAGGTGTATATTCAACTTACAGAGTTAAACAGATGTGTGAATGTAGCAGTTCAGAAACCCTTTCTCTGGAGAATCTGGAAAGAGATATTTCCAGCCATATACACGCTCATAAGAATAAGTGGTAAGATCGAATCTAAACCACAGGAGAAACGTCTGTTTCAATCTTCTCTGGTGTCTATTCGTTCAATTTAGGACGTTGCGTCTACGTTTAGATTCAGCGGTTTAGAAACACGTTTCTTCTAAAAGCTGCGTTTGGATATTCCTGAGTACATGGGAGTATACGATGTAATGAAAAACATCTTTCCCTAAAACAAAAAAGGGGCTATGTAGCAGAATGATTGTCAAGGTGTATATTCACATTACAGAGTTAAACAGAGGTGTGAGTGTAGCAGTTGAGAAACCCTTTCTTTGGAGAGTTTGCAAAGAGATATTTCCAGCCGTATTCAGGCTCATAAGAATAAGCGGTAAGATC
>NW_022438119.1:0-18454 GCF_009761245.1 Sapajus apella | reverse complement strand
CGTATCAGGAACCTGAAGCCAGGGAGCTTCTCCAGACAAAAGCAAAACAATTTCCCTTACTCATCACTTAGATTTGTCACTAGGAAGGGAGTGGTATTAGAATGTGTGCGATGTTAGAGAGGGGAACAGCACACACTGGGGCCTGCTGGGGGGAAAGTGGGAGGGAGAGCATGGGGGTAAAGAGCTAATGTATGCAGGGCTTAATACCTAAGTGATGGGTTGACAGGTGCAACAAACCACCATGCCACACTTTTTCCTATATTAAAAAACCTGCAGATCCTGCACACGTATCTTTGAGCTTAAAATAAAAACTGAATTAAAAAAGAAATTGCCAGATTAGGCAAATCTAGAGAAACAGAAAGTAGATTACTGGCTGCCTACGGCCAGGGATGTGGGTTTGGGGAGAAAAGAGAAGTGACTCCTAAGGGGAATGAAAAGATTCTGTAATTAAATTGTAAAAATTGCTGCACAACCATGTAAATATGGTAAAAACACTGAATCACACACTGTACACGGGTGAATTGATTTGCATGTCAAACATGTGTCAATAAAGCTTTTTTTCTTTTATTTAAGAATACTCACGGTGGTGATTTGGGGCCATAGGGTTCTCCTGCAACAAGAGAAAAAAAAAACAAAACATGAGGATCAGCTCATCCTGGGTACTGTAGGCAAAGGGCTTTCATTCAGTTGGGGACATTAGAAAACCAAATGTCAAACCGTGATCAAGTAACCGGCCCCCAAATAAACTACAGAGGATACCTGTGGAAAAGGCAGTGGGTTTTCTCAGAATATTTAGCAAGTGTCCATGTCAGCTGAGAAATACAAAATTATTTTTTAAGAAGAAAAAGTTGCTACTGAGAAATATGCTTGCTATCAGACAGTTTGTCAGTGATGCTGTGTTTTGACTGACATCGTCAATCACTGTGTTATAGCGGATAATCAATGCTGCCATTTAAAAACCTCCCAGTGTATGACGTGTTAGTTGGGATGACACTCTCAAACTCTAGTGACGATGACTGGGATCCATGAGTAACAGAGGACTGATTCACAATGACAGTCAAAACTGATATTCACTTGATATTCTAGAAGCCCCAGAAAATGACATTTCTCATCAAGACAGAGAAATGCATCTTACTATGTCAAGTGATGTCTCCTCCTGAAGGCTTTAAGTGTACACTCCTCTGGGTGTTCAAAAGGAGCTAGCAGAACACAGAGAGACAGTCAGTGCACTGGCGCTGCTGAGGAATCTCACAAGGAGGCTTGGGGGATGTGGACCAAAGCTGCAGGGTATGCAGGTGGGCTGTTGACAAGCATGGACTGAGCTGCTGCTGGACCATTCTCCTTGGTGTTGAAGGAAGGCAAAGGAGAGGGCCAGAAAGAAATGAAAGAGCCTTGGCTTCCTAGGCAGGGCAATCTCATCAATGTGAAATCATCATTTGAAGAACCAGTTACTACAGAAAGGTAGTATACTAGAGAGACAGGAAGAAGATTAGGACTGCCTAGAACCAGGAGTGTGGGGATTGGAGAAAACAGAGGAGTGGCTACCAACAGGGTTTCTATGGGGGGGAATGAACAGGTTCTAAAATTGGATTGTTATTCATGGTTGCATCAGTGTGTAAATATAGGAAATTCACTGAATTACTCATTTTAAATGGGTGAATGGATTGCATGTTAAGTACATCTCATTATGATTTTTTTTTTCAAAAGAAGGGGTACATTACTGATTTTTAGCTGTAGAGTTTACCTGGAATAAGAGAAAGAGAAAGAGAAAAACAAAAAACCATGAGGATCAGCTCATCCCGGGTCCTGTTGGCACAGGTCTTTTATTCACTTGGTGACATTAGAAAACCAGATGTCAAACAGTGATCAAGTCACTGGCCCCCAAATAAGGTACAGAGGATGCCTGTGGAAAAGGCAGTGGGTTTTCTTGCTATATTTAGGAAGCTTCCCTGTCTGCTGAGAAATACAAAATTATTTTTCCAGAACAAAAGCTTGCTACTGAGAAATATGCTCGCTATCAGACAGTTTGTCAGTGATGCCCCGTGTTCACTGACATTGTCAATCAATGTGTTACAGCAGATAATGGATGCTGTCATTTAAAAACCTCTCAGTGTATTACATATCGGTTGGGAAGACATTTCCAAACTTTAGGGACCGGTCGCTAGAGTCCATGAACAAATGAGGCCTGATTCATGATGTCAGTTAAAACTGATGTTCACTTAATACTCTAGAAGCCTTTGGAAAAAAAACATTTTTCTTCCAGGCAAAGAAATGCAGCTTACTGTGTTTGATGACATCTCTTCCTTCAGTTTCTCACATACACACATCCCCAGGTCTTGAACCAGAGCTAGGAGAACAGAGAGTGACAGTGCATTGGTGCTGCTAAGGAATCCCACAAGGAGGCTTGGGCCATGTGGAAAGGTCTGGAGAGTATGGAGCTGGGTGGTTGAGAAGCATAGTGGTTGACAGGCTTCTAGAATATCAAGTGAAGAGTAGTTTTGACTGAGCTATTGCTGGACCATTCTCCTTGGTGTTGAAGAAAGGCAAAGGGAGGGGCAGAAAGAAATTCAACAACCTTGGCTTTTCTAGCGAGGGCCACCTCATCAATGTGAAATAGTTAGCTTAAGAACTGGTTAACACAGAAAGTCAGTGTACTACAGAAACAGGAAGTGGATTAGGGCTGCCTAGAACCAGGGGTGTAGGGGTCGGGGAAAACAGAGGAGTGACTACTGAAAGAGTTTCTTTGAGGGAGGATGAAGAGGTTCTAAAATTAGAGTGTAAAAATGCTTGCAGTACCCTGTAAATACAGTAAAACATTGAGCATTGCATCACCCACTTTAAATGGGTGAACTTGTTTGCATGTCAACTGCATCTCAATAAAGCTGTTTTTTAAAAAAAAGAATACATACATTGCTCTTGTTCAGGAAGAGTATTTTCCTGCAATAAGAGAATAAAAAGAAAAAAAAAAGCAATGAGCATGATATCATGCTGGGTCCTGATTCCAGAAGACTTTTATTCATTTGGTGGCATTGGAAACCAGATGTCAAACAGTGATCATGTCACTGGCCCCCAAATAAGGTACAGAGGATGCCTGTGGAAAAGGCAGTAGGTTTTCTTGGAATATTTAGCAAGTGTCCATGTCAGCTGAGAAATACAAAATTATTTTTAAGAAGAAAAAGTTGCTACTGAGAAATATGCTTGCTGTCAGACAGTTTGTCAGTGATGCCGTGTTTTGACTGATATCGTCAATCAATGTGTTACAGCAGATAATCAAGGCTGTCATTTAAAAAGCTCCCAGTGTATTAGTTGGGATGACACTCCCAAACTCCAGCGATGGCCACTGGGGTCCATGAGCAACAGAGGCCTGATTCACAATGGCAGTCAAAACTGATATTCACTTGATATTCTAGAAGCCCCAAACAAAAAACATTTCTCTTCAAGACGAAGACATGCATCTTACCAGGTCAAAGGGCATCGCCTCCTCTTTCAGATCTTTTATTTTCAGATCCTGTAGGACCTCAACAGGACCTAAGAGAACACAAAGTGACAGTCAGTGCATTGGTGCTGCTCAGGAATTTCACAAGGAGCTTTGGGGAATGTGGACGGGGGCTGGAGTGTGTGGAGCTGTGTGGTTGACAAGCATGGACTGAGCTGCTTCTCGACCATTCTCCTTGGTGCTGAAGGAAGGCAAAGGAGAGGGGCAGAAAGAAAGTAAAGATCCTTGGCTTTGTAGCTATGACTACTTTATTATTGTGAAATAGTCACCTTAAGACTGGTTAGTACACAAAGGCACTGTACTATAGAAGCAGAAAGAATATTGGGAGAAACTTAACTTCTGCATTGTTAGGAAAATAGTTTTAGGCCAGGTGCAGTGGCTCACAGCTGTAATCCCAGCAGTTTGGGAGGCTGAGGTGGATGGATCACATGGTCAGGTGTTTGAGGCCAGTCTTGCCAACATAGTGAAACCCAGTCTCTACTAACAATACAATAATTATCTGGTCGTGATGGTGTGTACCTGTAGTCCCAGCTACTGGAGAGGCTAAACTGGAGAATCACCTGAACCCAGGAGGCGGAGGTTACAGGAAACCAAGATCGTGCCATTGCACTCCAGCCTCAGTGACAGAGTGAGACTCTTTATCAAAAAATAAAAATCAGGTCAAGTCATTAGAAAGAGTGACTCACCCAGTCCTCCTCCTCCAGCTGAAGCCATGCTGCCTCACACGTTTCCCTTGTCTTTTCTCTGGGTTGACAAACCTTCCTACAGCCTCTCTGGCCAGAGTTCTATATTATTAAAGTAATTTTCTCTCAGGAGACCCCCAATCTTCCTTCCCAAAAGGCTACCAGAATCAGGCTTCCATATACTCAAGCAGCAAGCTGGCCCCTCAAGAAGTGAGTTACTTCATGGTGCTTATTGTGTATTCTCTCCAGTGATGTTATCTGCAATTATACAAAAGAAAACATTATGAGGATGACATCCTGCTGTGCGCTTCACATAGATCTGTTATTCCCTTGGCAACGTTAGAAAACCAGAAGCGGTACAGTGGCTGAGCCATAGGTCAACATCCCCAAAACTATGAGAATGTTTATGGGAAAATAAGAAGTGACACTGTTGAATAACCCAGAGCAACAACTTTGGGACCCATTTTTGGGTTTGTTTGCCTCTTTCATTCAGGAGGTCAAAATCTGGACTCATTCTTTTCTGTGCCCTTTCCATCCCATAATAACAAAGTAGGATATTAAACTGGCCTTCAGGTACAGCTGTGGGGAAAGAGGAAAGAGGTGATTCATGTCAAGTGTAGGTTGTTGTGGGATTTTCCCTTCCCTTTCATTAGATAAATGACATGACTCAGGAGGCTAAGATGAGAGGATCACTATAGGCCAGGAATTCAAAAAAAGTGACACTTGTACTGGCTGTGCATGTGGGTCCACATTTTGAGAGGAAAACATGCACATTGACAGACACGTTCACAATCACTATGTATTAACTCACTACTACTTACCTCCCGACCCTCCTGCACAAAACCGTACACCACCTAAGAGATATGGCTGCTTCCGGGGACCTTAGTGGATGATCACAGTTCTTCATGGAGCCATATGTTTCTCACACCACACCCCAGATCCTCACACCTATCAGAAACCTGAAGCCAGGGAGGTTCTCCAGACAAAAGCAAAACGATTTCCCTTACTCATCACTTAGATTTGTCACTAGGAAGGGAGTGGTATTAAAATGTGCACAATGTTAGAGAGGGGAACAACACACACTGGGGCCTGCTGGGGAGGAAGCAGGGGAGGCAGAGCATCATAATAAAGACCTAATGTATGCGGGGCTTAATACCTAGGTGATGGGTTGACAGGTGAAGCAACCCATGCCACATTTACCAATGTAACAAACCTGCACGTGCATCCTGGAAATTAAAATAAAATTTAAATTAAAATAAAAATTGCCAGAATAGGCAAATCTAGAGGAACAGAAAGTAGATTAGTGGCTGTCTAGGGCCAGGAGTATGGGGGTTGGGGAAAAAAGAGAAGTGACTACTAATGGCTATGGGGTTTCTTTGAGGGCAAACGACCAAAACGTCTTTATGCCACATATGACTGTACTTAATAACAGCTGCTTAAGTTATTAAAATGAAAAGGATAACTGATACACATTTGGATCTTTGATACTATGCGGTCACTTCTCTATGTTGCCTCCTTGAAGCATCACAATCACTTTGAGGCATTATTAGTTTGGTCCTATTGACACCAAAGGCTAATCTATAAACTAACATGCTACACTGCCTGTAGTGACGAAGTAGACTTGCTGTGAAGTGATGTTTGCTTCCAAAGCTGGGTGTATGAGTTTAGTGAGGTTGGTGTTACCCATTGCTTTATGGGTTTGAGATTGGTCTTGCAGAAACCCAGATGGAGAAGCTCTTGGTTGAGGGAGTGAAAAATTACTGAAAGGATAGATGAGTGCATTTGAAGGATCATGCTTCCATACAGCATGTTGTTGAGCCTCTTGGAATAAGAACAGATACAATCAAACCGAGTCACCTAGTCCTCAGTTGTACCATTCAGTAAGCATCAGCACGCCATGAAGTGTGCTCACTGCTGTGTTGTGGGGACACAAAATATATCTCAGGCACAGCCCCCAAAAACGGATCACTCTAAACTGTACTGGGAAGCAGTGACTAATTTTAGTGTCACAACTATCAAGTATAAAACACAGTATGCCATTGTGTTTAATTGTGCACGAGTGCTAAATATTAACATTTAAAAAACTGCCAAGTCCACCTTCAAAGTTGATAATGGCATCCAAATAAAATAAACTTTAGGAGGGTGGAATATATGTTTAATGTTAGCAATTAGACCTCTTAATAATTACATATTCTTTGCTTAGAAATTTAGTTTAAAATTTGGGTATTTGAGTTAGTTTTTTTTTTAATAAGCAAACTCTTATAAAGTAATGAAATCGTTATTTTCTTTTAAAAATATACTACATCTTACACACCAAAGTGAATGTTGATCTTCAAAGTGGTCACCGTGGGAACCCATCCATGCACATACAATTTTATTTTTTTAGTTGTAATTTTCAGTCAACAAAAGGCTTCCCAATGACGTACTGGCCACCTTCAGTTTCTCACTTCCACTCCCCAGAGACAACCAGTATTACACATTTTTGTGTATATCCTTCCAAAGATATTCTTCCCACATATAAAGTTTTAAAAATGTAAGATATGTATGCATTTAATAGAATCGTAACATAAAGTTTTACAGCCTGTTTTTTTCCACCATCGGTACCATATTACAGACAGATTTCTATGTCAGTGAGTAGAAATTAATTACATCTTTTTTCGTTTTGTTTTTGTAATGTTTTAACAAAAAGTGCACAAGTCGCAGTGCAAAGACAGATGAAATATCACTAAGTGAACACACGCTGGTAACCAGTATTTATCTGTTCGTTTTCTTCCTTTCCAAACTTTCTTCCTTGTTTCTTTTTCTTGCCTTGTTACACTCACTGGCAGGATCTTTACTGCAGCTTTGAGTTGTAGTGGAGGTATCAGGCCTTCTTCTCCCATCCCCAGTCTTAGCGGGAAGGCTTTGGGTATTTCACCATTAAATAAAATATTTGACACCAGTTTATTGCAGCTACCCTTGGTCAGAGTAATAAAGTTTCCTTCTAGTCTTAGTTTGCTAAGATTGTTTATCATGGATTTTTTTTAATTGTATCAAGTTTTTTTTTCTTCATCGACTGAGAGAATTATACTGTTTTTCTCCTTTTCTCTGTTGATGTGGAATTATACTGACTTGGTTTTGAAGACTAATTCCATCTTGTATCCTTTGTCGATACACCACAAATTATTCTCCAAAGTGACTATGGTAACTTACGTTCTCAGCAATGTATGAAAATATATGTTTCCTAACCACCCCAGCAAACACTTGATGTTTTTAGACTTTAAAAAAAGGTTCCAATTTAATAGGTTAAAATTAGATACAGTCAATAAAACTGGGTCTTACTTTGTAAAAAATATGTTTTTAGACAATGATAGAAAATAAGAATGAAAATAGTTCATGTGTTCTATGTGGGACCATGGGAGAAACTGCTTTTAAATAGGATTTCTTATGAAGTTTTAAAAATGGAAGGGAAACCTGATGGCAGAGAGCAGCCAGACCCGCAGTCACCTGTGGATGCACAGACTGTGGCAGAGCCTGGAATGCACCAAGGACCAAAAGTCCCCACAGGCAGTCAGTTCAGTGACAGCATCGCTAATTACCTGATCAGCATCCCAGTAGCACATGGAGAGGACAGGGAGGCCCAAGATAAGTGCAGGCCAGGGGAGGTCTCCAGTGATGGGGTGTGGCTTGGTCCAGTTTCCTCTCCCAGTCTTGGTACCAGGGGAGGTCTCCAGTGATGGGATGTGGCTTGGACCAGTTTCCTCTCCCAGTCTTACTTGGTACCGCAGAGAGATACTTACGCAGCCACCGCTGGTGTCCTTCCACTTCCCTCAAGGCTTAAAAGCGCCATGATGTTTATCAGTCTTTTAAAGAGCACCATACACGTGACCGAGGAACCAAGACTACAAAGAAGTGCCTCGTTTCCTGGGAATGTTTCAGGTTGGGGAATTGGTGAGGATCCACTGGCGGGAAATGCTCATGGCTGAAGAAAGATGAGGCCTGATGCCTGGCAGTTGGGTTCAGCCACACGGAGACCACGTTGTGCCCCACATAAGCAATCTGGTGGAGAGGTGCCAGGAAAGGGAGAAGGCCGGAGTCACAGAACCTGTGCGGGGATTTGGAGCCAGAGGGCTCCTCAGAATGCATGCAGAGATGGTCTGTGAGGACCTGTCTGACTTCAGTGAGGGTTTCAGTGGCAGAGAGTGAGGAAAGCAGCCCTGCTCAGGAGGACACCAGGGTGGAGAAACAGGTCTCAGGGAGGGCTAGGTCTCAGTCCAAATAGCAAGGGAGAGAATGTTCCAGGGAGAGGCTGCCCTGGGGTCTCCTGAGGGCTCAGAGGAAAGGTTTCAGCAGGTGGGGTCAGAAAGGCAGTGTTCAGAGCTGTGGGGAGAGGGTGACCTAAGCTTCTTACAGCCCCTGATGCAAACAGTGATAAAGGGCATAATGAGGCCAGTCCAGAGTCTGAGGCAGAGAGTGGTGAGCAGGCTGTAAGTTTGGGGGAGGGAGGGAGAAAAGGGCCTGGCTTAAGAAGGCAGGGTCCTGGGCTCTCTACAGTCCAGCCAGGGAAGGACGGAGCCCGGAGGGGCCCAGACCTCCCTTATGACACCTGCACAAAGAAGCGTCTATCTGGCCAGGCGGTGTTCTGTAGACTGCTGTGGGGTGGGGGAGTGGCTTCTCCTGGGCACAGGACCCCAGGCACCTGCAGAATGCAGGGTTCCAGGCTCCCTCGGTTGCCCACTGATGGCTCTCCTCTGAGGGACTGTAAACTGGCTCACTGGGTACCCACAATGTGTAAGGCGCTTGTTCTCAGTATAATGCACCAGGCACTGCCAGACTCACCCATTTATGATAGGCACAATTACTATCCCCATTTTAGAGCTAGGGAAACGGAGGCACTGAGCAGTTAATCAACTTGCCCAGGCTCTAAGGACAGTCAGTGTAGAGCTTGGGTCTCAACACAAGCAGGCTCCCTCACAGTGTGAGCTCCTAGCTACTGGCTGTCCCACTGCCCTTGTCCAGACTTGGCTGTCCAGAGTGGCAGTTGTGCCTTTGGGCTGTAGTTGAATGACCAGTTGCCTCTTCCAGATTGGCTCCCACCCCTCTCCTGGCAGCAGCCTCTCAGGTCCCAGAAGCTGATAATTGTGTGATAAATGGGACTCTGCAAATGGTGGTAAGGGTGTGGATGCAAAGGGTTTGTCTCCTCCTCATCCAGGGGAAAATCATTTCCAGGAGCTGACCAGCGTGCTGACCCAAGAGGAGCAGGCCCCAAGGGTCAGGTCCTCGTGTGCTACAGGGACAACTCGGTAATGTCCAAACCCCGTGGTTAGGTGTTTTCTTTAGCTTGGCCTAGAGAAATGATGGTGACTTTCCTGTGCTTCCCTGGCGTCTGGTGGGGATGCCGGTTCTGCAGGGAAGGCAGTGCCCACCCAGACTGGCATGTGGGGCTCCGTAAAGCTGGGGTGTCAACAGCTTCTGGCTGTCACTGCCTGAACACTGTTCCCCTGGGCCCTGCCTACTGTCCCGTTACCCACGAGTCCTGATGCCCCCACACTTGAAAGGCAGAGGCTCAGCGTCTTCTCCCTGAGCTACGGGGCCTGGCGGTGCTCTCCCGGGCAAACCTGCCCACAGACCCTCAGGTGCAGTGGCCTCGAGGACTGTAAGCTTGCTGCCCAAGCATCCGGGTGGCCACTCAGTGGGCTCAGGGTCCCCTCCTTCCTCACCTCTTCTGCCTGCCTCAGCCCCCACCTGCTCGCCAGGTTCACCCTGCCTGTAGCAATGTGGGACAGCCCTATCACTCCCCTGGACTGGGAGGCACACCCCGCAGCTGCCTCCGCAAGGTTCTCCTGCTCATGGTTCAAGGCTGCCTCCCCCAGGTCTCCCAACTCAGGAACCATTTCCTCCATCCACTGACAGGCAAACATCACCTCTGAGTCTCAACTCTCACTTCTCTTCCCCCCCCCCCCCCCCCCCCCCCCCCCCCCCCCGCAGCCAGGCCCCCCAGTCCTGTCCCTCCCTGTTTTCCATCTCCCCTGCAGGAGGGAATCCAGCTAACACCTCTCCCACCTGAATCCCCCATCTCGACTGCTCCCACCGGCTCCCATGCATCCCAGCCTGCTTTCTTCCTTGTGCCAAGAATGCCCCGTGAATCTGAGCCTGCCTGTGGCACCCACACCCACCACTCCCTCCCCTCCCTGAGCCCACTGCTGGACCCATCTCAGGCCCTGTGGAGCTGCTGGGTGTCCTGAGTCCCCTGAGGTGACCAGGCCACCGCCCTAAAGGCACATCTTGCTGTCTGCTGTCTCCATGCCAGGAATGGTGCACCCAGCACGTCCTCAGTGAGTTCCCCCTTCCTGGGACCCCCTCCAGGCTCTTTCCACACCTGTGTCCCCACTGTGCCTCGGCCAGCCTTGGGCACTGGCGCCCCTTCCTGGGACAGCTGTCACACTTCTTGCTGCAGGTGATGAAACGCCCTCTCTTGTAAGACTGAGTCAGCCGGCCCTGAAGTGGGAGCACCCCCACCCCACCCCCCAGGCACCTCCACTGCCAGCATCTCGCTCTCAGGCTGTTCCCTGTTCCCCAAGTGTCTCCTCAGCAGGTGTCTACCCAAGTCTGTGTGCCGCCACCAGCTCCCGATGGCTCAGAGCAGCCTGGGTGGGTGGGGTGGGTAGCCCAGAATGGGCTTGAGCACTGCCCTAGATTCTAACAGCCTCCTTGGAGGTCACAGGTGGGTTGGAGGTGGGCTCACCCTGCCTTGAGCTTCCAGCAAATACTTCCCAGAGCAGTTTGGCAGGGTCAGACCAGGTCTCCCAGCCTCCTTTCACCAGCTCCACCAGGGGCCCCCAGGCCCTCCAACCCCTCACCTGTCCCTGTCCATGTGCTGAGAGCATCAGGCCATATCTACCTGAGGAGAAACCAGGGCCTTATCTGCCACAGTGTAGGGGCCTAGGAGGAGGCGGGAGCTTACCTAACAGGAGAGGCCACATTCCTTAATCCTGGGGATGGCCAGGCTCTGGAAGGTGCCCCAGGTCAGGCGGAGGAACGCAAGTACTTGCCCAGCCAGCATCTGGCTGTGCATTGACAGCTCTCACTGGAGACTGTGGACGTGAGTGGGGCAAGTTTGCAGGGTGCCCTGTGGCAGCGGCTCCTGGCCGACCCTGCAGCTCCAGCCCCAAAGAAGAACAGAGGAGAGAATGCCGCTCCTCACAGCAGGAGCAAGCGGACACGCTCCCTCCTGGAAAAACAGGGCTCCCTTTACGGACAGCAGCCCAGAGACTTTCCATCACCCGGGGCCGTGAGACTGTGGCCAGACACTTGTGGAGTTTCTAGGTTTCCAAAGAAAGCATTCAGAAACCTTGAGGTCTTTGGAGTCTCAGAACACCCTAATGGGGTTCCCCACAGGGCGGCCACTGGAGCAGAAATAGCTCCAGGCCAGCGGGATCAAGGCATCGCCTGTGTGCACCCCCTTCAGGCATTCGTGAGGCCGGGACAGTAGACAAGGGCCCTGGAAAGCTGGCTGGGCTGGCAAAGGGGGGCAGAATCTGTCTTGGACACTGGTACCCCAGGGCCCCTGGCTTCAGCCCCGGCCTCTAAGGGAGAGCCTTCTCCTGGGACCTAAGACTCCACCCCAAGTCTTCAGCCCTCGCCTCCCCGCCAGATTCAAGAGGCCACGCCCCCCACCCCGCTCAGTCCTCACTGTGAGGTCCCCCACTCCAGAGGGTAGCCCCCAAGGCTGGGAACTCTGGGACTTGGCTTCTGCTCGGGCAGCTGTTCTGAGTCCTCTTCTCATCTGCACTTCTGCCGGCTGGTCCCGCGCTCCCGTTTCTGGACGCCGCCGCTTTGGCCATCTGGTCCCGCGCCGCCGCTTCTGGCCGCCGCAGCCTCTGCCAGCTGGGATCGCGCCGCCGCTCCTGGCCGCCACCGCTCCTGGCCGCGGTCGCTTCTGCTGGCTAGTCCTGCGCCGCCGCTTCTGGACGCCGCCGCCTCTGGCGTCTGGTACCGCGCCGCAGCTTATATGGAGCTGCCCTGACATCTAGTGGCCAAAGATTAGGGAAGCTATTCATAAAGCATGCAGGATTTCTAATTCAGAAGCATATCGAAAAATCTCACATAGCAAATGAAATTGTAGGTAAATACAGTGCTTCAAAGTTTACAATTCACTATTACATAAATTGTTGGTTTATGAACTTGAATGCAATTTCCTTCCTACATTACTTAGATATTTTAAAATATTTATCGTAATAAATTTACACCAAAGCCATGGTTTATTCTGAGTATGTGAATGCAACACAGCATTTGATTCTTTGTGTTTTATTTCCGTAAGAGTAACAACAATTAGATGTCAATGATTAAATAAACTTTGCATTTTAAATGACAGTCTAAGTAAATAAGTAATAACTTTATGTTATCTCAAATTAAAGTGAAACAATTGACATACAAGTCAATTCTCTGTACCTTTTTGCTGAGTTAATGGGATTTTTTTCTAAATTGAAGAAATATTTAATGCTGTTAAGGGAAGAAATGGAAGATCCGAAGTCAATTTTTAAAACAAAATAACAAAATGAATGGCTTATAGTCGTTTTCAGTAGATTTTTTAAAATCACAAAGGTCTTTTCTCTAGTAAATTTTCTGTGGTTTAAGCTAAAATAAAAAGTTCATGGAAACCACAATATACAAATGATCAGAACTAATTTTTAACACTTATTCTAATGAAACTTTTAGGTCTAAGAAACACCAAAATAACAGCCCAAGACAAAGACTGATGCATCCATGGTTTACTAAAGCTATAATTGTAGAAGCAGGAGCGGGGACAGGAAGGGGCAGGAGAGACACGAGTGGATACAGAAGGAGGGGCGGCCAATGCAAGGATGCAGTCTGGAACTGGCCACTCCTGGGTGCAACTGGTTCCTGGATCCACAGGACCTTCTGAGAAAACTGATGGACTGTACTGTGTCTCCAAATTCCTCCCTGGAAGGGTGCAAGGGTGGAGCATTTCCTGTTCATTTTTATGCCATATTTGTCAAGGTCTGCCCCATGGGTCATAAACTCTCCCATACATGCAGGCTGTCCAAGAATCCAAGGCTGCTGGTGTCAGAGAAGCTTTATATGGACTGAGGCAGGCACTTCCAGTTGTACCTACACAAAACAGATCAAAATCTGTGCATGGGCTGGGCACAGTGGCTCATGCCTATGAGTCCAGCACTTTGGGAGGTAAAGGCGGGCAAATGACCTGAGGTGCAGAGTTCAAGACCAGCCTGGCCAACATGGTGAAACCCCATCTCTACTAAAAATACAAACATTAGCTGGGCATGGTGGCGTGTGCCTGTAATCTCAGCTGCTTAGGAAACTGAGGCAGGAGAATTGCTTGAACGCAGAAGGCAGAGGTTGCGGTGAGCCGAGATCACACTGCTGCACTCCAGCCTGGGCAACAAAGGGAGACTCTCTCTCAAAAAAAAAAAATCTGTTCATACCTGTTCCCTGCAGCAATGGCCAAAATGAAAGGTGTGGCCAAATGGATCTGCAGTACTACACAAGAAATATTCAGTACGTGCACATACCATTGTACTATCTGTGTTACATTAATAACAAAATAGGTCATACCATGTTTATTGGTATGGATTCTTTTATATTTGATAAACATGACTAAGTATGTTGATTAAATAATATAATTATCACTCTGGCCAATGCACAGCAGAAGTCAAAATTCCAAAGGGATCTTGAAGCAGCAGTAAAATCCATTCATCTTGATCAGTAATTATTTTAGTGGTGTTAGCCTAAATAGTGCTCACAGTATGAACTGTTATGTGGAAATATTTTAATCTTGTGAAAAGGCAACATTTAAAATCAATTGTCTAGATATGAAATCCTGATACAATGGGAATAACTTGGCTTCTGAGAAGAAAATCTGTTAAGCTTTCATAGAAGCCCCAAGAGCAGATGTTTTACAGAAAGAAGAGAAACAGAAAAGAAAATGAGTGGGAAATGGAAGAAAACTAAAATCCTACCTCATATCATAAATTTCCAAAAGTTAAATTTAGATTTTGTCTGTCAAAGGGAAGTTGGAAGTTCTACTTTTAATTTTGTATGTCCTTGTAGTACTCAAACTGATCACTTTGTCATCGTCAAATAGTAAAGCTTTTGTGGATCCTTCGTGACTGCTATTAAATCCAATCCAGATGAGTCAAAGACTTAAATGTGAGAAATAAAATCATTATCTCTCTTGAAGACAACATAGGTGAATTTTTAAATAATCTTTAGGATGAGAAAGGCTTTTTTACAGCCAGAAACACTAAAAGATGAGTATATTTTTACTCAAATGGTAAAACTTTATATAGTACAAAGAAATGCCAAACAAAAAAGCCAAAATACTTGCAGCATGCAGGACAGATAAGTAGTTAATATCTGTATTTTTAAAAAGCTCACTATCAAATCACTAAATAAATGATAGAACATCATAACAGAGTAGATCAAGGAACTTGAATCTACAAACGAAGAAAGCAAAACAAATAACATTAAAATATGCCAATAGCTAACATTTACTGAGAATGAGTTTACCAGGAAATGTTGTAAGAGCTTTATGCGCATTGATTAAATTGATTGTACCAATTCTATGAGGTCAGTATTATTACCACTTTGCAGATGACTAATATGAGACATAGAGAGATTAAATAATTAGAACAAGGTCGAAAAGCTGGTAACTGATAAAGCCAGAATATAAACTCAAATGGTCACACTGCACAGCTCGGGCTCCTAATCAAATGCATACATTCATTATTAATCCAAAACTCAAATGCAAACAATAATTTGCTACTTTCCATGTAGCCAATTGATAAAGATCTTAAAGATCAGTGCTATGTGGAAACTCATAAATTGTTAATAAGAGTGTCAATTGATACAATCTTTTTGGAGGTCAGTGTAATGATATGCATCAATATTAAATGCCTTCTTTTTTTTTTTTTTTTAGACAGAGTCTCATTCTGTCACCTAGGCTGGAGTGCTGCGCACTATCTCAGCTCACTGCAACCTCCACCTCCCTGGTTCACACAATTCTCCTGTCTCAGCCTCCCAAGTAGTTGGGATTACAGGCATCCGACACGATGCCCAGCTAGTTTTTTTATTTTTAGTAGAGACGAGGTTTCTCTATGCTGGTGAGGCTGATCTTGAACTCCTGCCCTCAGGCAATCTGCCTGCCTCGGCCTCCCTAAGTGCTGGGATTACAAGTGTGAGCCACCACGCCTGGCCTAAATGCCTTCTTTTTAACCCAGACACCCTTCCTTCAATAGATCCCAAGTAGATCCCAAGGAGATAAAGAATCAAACATACAAAAGTATAGGAACAAAAATGTCCTCAAAGCATGATTAATAATAGGAGTGGGAAAGAAATGAAAATAAGGATGGTGTTCATCAGTGAAATAGTGGTTAAATAAAGTATGTCTATACCATGAACAAACAGATAGACTTTAAAATGGTATTTACAAGCTATATATCTCATATTACATATTTACAAGCTATATATCTCATAAGGGATTAATCTGCAAAATATACAAGGAACTCCTACAACTCAATAGTAAAAACTCAAAACCCAACTTAAAAGTGGGCTAAGGACTTGAAAAGAAATTTCTCCAAAGAAGATATACAAATGACCAACAGGCATATGAAAAAATGCTCAACATCACTAGTCATCAGGGAAATGCAAATCCAAATCACAATGAAACATCACCTCATACCTGTCAGGTTGGCTATTTTTTTTAAAGAAAGTATTCACAAAGATATGGGGAGACATAAAACCTACCACACTATTGGTGGACATACAGATGGTGGGACCACTATAGAAAATAGCAGAGGATCCTCAAAATAAATAAGTAAATAAAACTACCATATGAACCAGCAATACAATTTCTAAGTATTCATAGAAAAACTGAAATCAGGATCTTGATGATGTTGGCACTCCTATGTTCACTGCAGCACCGTTCACAATAGCCGAGATGTGGAAACAACCTAAATGCCCATTGACAGGGCAGTGTATAAAGCAAATGTACAAGCAAAGCAATAGTATCCAGCCCATTAAAAAAGAAACAAATTCTGCAATACATGACAACATGGATGAACTTTGAAGACATTGTGCTAACTGGCATAAACCAGACACAGACAGACAACTACTGCATGATTCCACCTGCGTGAGGTATCTGAAATTCAGAGAATCAAAGAGTGCAATAGTGTTCGCCAAGGACTGAAGAAGGGGGATACTGGAAATACTAATCAAGGGACATAAAGTTTCAGTCAAGCACAATGCATAAGCTCTAGAGAGATGCTGTACAACATTGTACCCATAATCAACAATTATGCATTACACTTAAAAATGTGTCCAAGAGGTAGACCTCATATTAAATATTCTTAGGTGTTCATTGACATAGAGAGGTCTGAAGATCACTGAGGATAAATTATAATTATAAAGAGAATATGTACAATGCTTTTAAACTGTTTGCTGCCATAAATCATAAGAAATTTTCCACAGTCCACAATTAAAGTGGATCGCTGAGTCATTGATTTTTGAGTGGGTAGATGGGCATCATGGTCCCAGTTGAAAATCATTTATATATAGTATGAGGATAAACACACATAGATAAAGATATTATATACATTACATATGCTTACATATATAATTGCATATATTTAAGTCTGCAAAAAATATACACCTGAATGGATCTTCACAAAAACATTTACAATCAACATTTGCCTGAATAATAGTATTGAGAGCTATTGTTGTTTTCCTTTTCATATTTTCTATCTTCCTTCCATTTTCAATACAATTGTATATTACCTATCAAATCTGAAAACAGATTATAACTATTTCTCATCTGAAAAATTAATGCTTTGATATGCTATTCCTAAGTTGAGCAAGACAATTTTTCTCTGTTCCCCACAATTGTCTAAGTTTGTAAACACCTTATGACAAGATTTCTCTTATTTCATCTGCTAGCTGACTGCCACATGTGTAGACTTTCAAACAGGGACCAATATATGTAAAATGAATGCTTCCTTTATAAATCACACCCTTAAATATTAAGCCTAAATAGTGAACATATGGAAGGAAGAAATGCTGACCTTCTTTGTGACTTTCCAACAGCCAACTTCCTCCTCCCATAAGAGGGAACTCCTCACATTCCTTAAGGCTTTGGCAGATCCCTGTTCCCTGGGGGAGAAGCAGAGCACACCAAACTTCAGGAGCCGATGCCTCCCTTATACATTAAGAAGTCAATAACTCACTTATAGTTGGATTAGATCATTGATTCCAACATGATCTTAAAAAGAGTGTTTAATGGCAGCTCCTGTTAAATCTCTTAGTATAATACATTCTTAGGACATATCTTCCCAAGAGAGCAGCAGGATACATTCAACTTTAAAAAGCTAAATCAACCTGTTCTTGTCAGTAGCTCAGCAAAGCGGGTACCAATAAAAAGCCTATGTTGCAAAATGGGAAATCCTGTAGCCTGAGCCACCCACCCACTTCTACAGGACCTCGTAGATGCTACTAAGTTCCCGATGTGGGACTAGGAATCAGGAATCCTGTACCATACAAAAACAGACCATACTACAGTAAACTCAAAACCCAGACCAGAAAAGAAGATTGTTCTTAAAGGTCATAATGTATTTATTTTGTGGAAATACGTATATCACACACAAAAAATAAAAATGGTAAGTACATTTAGAAGCAAAATACTCCTAAAATTAAGGATAGCTCTCCTTTATAGGAAGTGATGCATAATTCAATAAGTTTCAATAAGAATACAAATGTTAATAATATTAGGAAATACTTGTCCTCATTTACACAAGGGTTGTTGCAATAAAGTAACCATTTGTGGCCGAGTGTGATGGTTCACGCCTGTAATCTCAGCACTTTGGGAGGCCAAGAAGGGCGGATCACAAGGTCAGGAGATCAAGACCATCCTGGCCAACATGGTGAAACCCCGTCTCTACTAAAAATACAAAAAATTAGCTGGACATTGTGGTGCATGCCTGTAAGCCCAGCTACTTGGGAGGCTGAGGCAGGAGAATCATTTGAACCTGGGAGGTGGAGGTTGTAGTGAGCCAAGATCGTGCCACTGCACTCCAGCTTGGTGACAGAGTGAGACTCCGTCTCAAAAATAAAATAAAATTTTAAAATAAACTGTTTGTTAAACACTCTTTATACACATAAAAAATAATTTCATCTTTAAAACAAATGTTCTAGAAAGATGTATTACTGAAGAGACCTAACTCTAAATCCAGGTCAGAATTTAGGGTACAATTTCAGGATGTAC
>NW_022438118.1:0-18503 GCF_009761245.1 Sapajus apella | reverse complement strand
CTTCCTCTAATGTCTTTTCATCATGGTCTTAACAAACATTACGTCAGTGCGTCAGTGCAGTTACCTTAGAAGTTTTGTAAAGGCTCCTTTGCTTTTGGAAATGTGCCCAGAGGAAGAACTCTTCAGCTGAACCCTCCCTCCCTCCGGGGGTGCCCTGGGTTTTTGGCTGCTTGTATCCTCAGAATGGGGCAGGCTGGCACTTCCCTCTGGCTCTCCCTGGAGCAGGGCTCACCGCTTGTCCTCCTCTCTACTCACAAAACCCTCCTGGATGGGATCCTGCTGCCCTTTGTGCTGCTCTCCCAGGGCCTGGGTGTGCTCTGTGTGGCCTGGGACTCCCGTGTCTGCTCCCCTGCCCTCAGGTTAAAACCTTGTGTCTGTGGACACACATGGGAGAAATTGCAGGCTGGGGTCGGGTGTGTATTGGGGTGTGTTGGCGGCAGCTCCCTGCCAAAGTCCCTCTTCCTGGCTTCTCTGTTCCCAGCCACACAGCAGTTTAGCCTGTGGGGCTTAGATGGAGGGGTCAGCCACAGGCCCTAGGGCCATGGCTTTGCCTCAGGGTATTCAAGTAGGACACAGTCTATTCCTGGTGGAGCTGAGACTCTTGCTAGCTCTTTATTCATTCTCATCTTCAGAGCCCCTTGCCTTATCAGGCTTGCCCTATGTCCCACAGAGCTCTGCTGAGGAAGCTTGGGGGGCTTTTCCTGCCCTCAGAGGCCAACCTCTCCCTGGACAGCTCTGAGGGGCTCCTTGCAAGGGCTGTGGTCCAGGTGGTGAGTGCCCCCAGTGGTTATGTATGGGCCAGGCTAAGGGGACAGGGATCTGCTTCTGCACTGGCCTTAACACCCCTTCTGTCCCCTCCTATTCCAGGTCATAGAGCAGCTGCTGGTCAGTGGGCAGCCCCTGCTCATCTTCCTGGAGGAACCTCCTGGGACCCTGGGGCCACAGCTGTCAGCCCTGGGCCAGGCTTGGCTGGGATTTGTGGTAAGGGCGGTCCAGGTGGGCATCATCCCAGATACTCTGCTGGTACCAGTGGCTGTCACCTATGATGTGGTTCCGGATGCACCGTGTGAAATATACCATGTGAAAATGTGAGACCTTCCAGCCCCTTGGGCAGAGGCTGATAAGGCAAGGGGCCCTTAGGTGGACACCAGTTCCAGAGAGAAGGCACAATATTGTGTCCTGTGGCTAAGTCCCTCTTAGAGCTGCAGGGGCTTCAAAGGAATCATCCCTATAGTCATCTTACAGCACCTGCCAGGGCCATTACCATCTTCTCATTTTATCCTCTGAAGACCTTGATAGGGAGAGATTTTCCCTGTTTGATGAAGAAAAAAGGAACTTGGGGAGGGCAAGGTCATGCACCAGTGCGGCCTGAGATAAAACTGAGCAGGCTGGGACCTGAGGATACCCCTGGAGAGCAGGATGGGGTGGGCAGCCCTGATGTCCACCTGAGAGCAGTGCCCCCAGTCAGCCTGTACAGTTATCCTCTCCCTCCTTGCAGGCCTCAGCCCCCCTCGGGCTGTGGACAGGAGCTCTGGCTGTCCTGCGGAGCCTCTGCAGCCACTTGGGCTGCAGCCGTCAGATCTGCTCCCGGGTACACCTAGCTCAGCCCTTCTCCCTGCAGGTATGGAGCCAGCTGGGGATGGCTGGGAGTACCTGGGGGTCTGTCCTGGGCCTCCTGGCAGCCTGGCCCTCAAAGCCACTGCAGGGATAGCCTTGCTTACTTCCAGTGGGCTGTAGGCAAGTCTCCTGGTTGGCCAGAGCAGATCACTTAATAGCCTTGTCCTGGGCAGGAATACACCATCAGTGCCAGAAGCTGCTGGGGCAGCAGGCAGACCCTGGAGCAGCTACTGCAACCCATCGTGCTGGGCCAATGGTAGGGGCAAGGGAGCGTGCGGTCTCAGGGGCGAGGCAAGCAACCCATCATGAGCATCAGCTTATGTATCCTCCATAGACACAAACACACTAGCAGCCCTCCCTCACCAAATATCCTGGGGTGATCTAGAATAGTTCCAGGCACTCGCCTTGCTAACAGTCTGAGTGTGGGAAATGGCAGAGAGGCCTGGAAGGGGCTGGGGTTTATAAATGCTATCTTCCGTCCTGGGACTGCGATGGGGGATACACCCTCACCTTTCAGAAAGCCCTGGGCTTCCTCACAACTGTTTTTAGGTTGGTGCCTTTATTCTGTGATCTCTGTCTCTGTCCCAGTACTGCTGTCCCAGACACTGAGAAGGAGCAGGGGTGGACCCCTATAATTGGGCCCCTCCTGGCCCTCAAGGAAGAGGACCAGCTCCTGGTCAGGAGACTGAGCCATCATGTCCTGAGTGGTGAGGGTGAACCAGATCTGGGCCTTTGGGGGTGGGTCCCTGAACTGTCCCCTCTCTCTGGGTCAGCCAGTGTCCAGGGTCCTTCTTTCCAAGTGAGGGTCTGCACCTGAGCTGCCCTCCTTCTATGGGACCTCGGGGATATCTGAAGAATAATGGAACCCTCCTCCTGCAGGAGGAGCAGGGCAGCCAGGGGCGGTATGAGGGAGCAGTTAATTGCATGGACACAGATGATGGCCTGAGCACAGGAGGCTGCAGCTGCTTCCCAAGGCCACACCCAGCCCTGCCTTCTGAGCAGTCTCCCTAGCTGTGGATGGGGATGGTGTTAACTGAATGGAATGATACGTGTAGGGGGCTTAGCACAGCGTCTGTGCAGAGGGCCCTTACAGGGAGATCCATCAGTTATCTTTTCTAGTGCCCCTGTCGTGGTGGAGGCTGTGGGTTGGTGTGTGGGCCCCATGATGAGACCCAGGGAAGAGCCCCCAGGTCCTGGCCTGGCTCTCTGCCTCTGTGTGATAAATTCATTGCTCTGGGCATATGTTGCCCCTCCCTGGGGTGGAGTGGGGATGTCTGATAATGGAGGGACCAGGCTGCTGGGCCTCAATGCCTGACCAGCATCTCCACCCGCTGTCCTGCCTCGCCCTACCCCAGCCAGTGTGGCGAGCTCTGCCGTGATGAGCACAGCCATCATGGCGACGCTGCTGCTCTTCAAGCACCAGAAGGTAGGGGGTACAATATGGTGGGGACCTCAGTGGGCGGGGTGTGGCCCTCCTGCTCAGCCCTGCTCTGCCCACCCAGGGCGTGTTCCTGTCGCAGCTCCTGGGGGAGTTCTCCTGGCTGACGGAGGAGATACTGTTGCGTGGCTTTGATGTAGGCTTCTCTGGTCAGCTGCGGAGCCTGCTGCAGCACACACTGAGTCTGCTGCGGGCACATGTGGCCCTGCTACGCATCCGCCAGGGGGACTTGCTAGTGGTGCCGCGGCCTGGCCCAGGCCTCGCGCACCTGGCACGGCTGAGTGCTGAGCTGCTGCCCGTCTTCCTGAGTGAGGCTGTGGGTGGTGAGTCTTGAGGGGTAGGTGGGATGTGTGTGCAGGTGTTAAGGGAGCAGCTCCTTCCTCATAACAGTCCCTCCTCACCCAGCCTGTGCGGTGCGGGGGCTGCTGGTAGGCAGAGTGCCGCCCCAGGGACCCTGGGAGCTGCAGGGCATAGAGCTGCTGAGCCAGAACGAGCTGTACCGCCAGATCCTGCTGCTGATGCACCTGCTGCCACAAGAGCTGCTGCTCCTGCAGGTCAGGCCTCCCCTACGGCCCACTTGGTCCTAGGCCTTCGCCTCTTGGTGGTAGGAATGGCCATCCCTGCCCAAGCACCACCTCTGAAGTCTCCAGGGTGGTAGGTCTGGCCTTGCCCTGCCTTTGGCTAGGCCCCTGCCCATGTGCTTGGCTCGCCTGAGGCTACATGGGTCCCTTTTTCTCCCTAGCCCTGCCAGTCTTCCTACTGTTATTGTCAGGAGGTGCTGGACCGGCTCATCCAATGTGGGCTCCTGGTTGCTGAGGAGGTAGGCAGGGCTGTTGGAGACAAGACCCCTGCCTGGGGCCTGGCCTCCTCCAGCCTCCCACCCTGAGTGCCAGCTGCCACAGGCTCCTTCTCTGCCCTGTGTGTGCTGTGGGGGTGGGAAGCCCCTGGCCTTGCAGTGGGGAAGCCTAGCTTGCACCTCTGCGCCCTGGGCCTTGGGATATGGCCACCTATGCCCTGGGTGCGTGTATGTGTCTCTGGACAGCACTGGCATGTGTGCCTCTGAATTCCCCTGCATACCTCCTGTTCCGCAAGTTTCTTGGCCACAGGGCTGCGGCTGTTGAGGGAGGGTGTTCACTTTCTCTGACTCTGCAAGTTGGCCCAGCAGGTGCTGTGGTGTGGCATGGCTCTGGGCATCCTTTTGGGCACTCCAGATCTGGTTTTACTGGATTCACCTGCATGTACCTGGTCTGGGGGTGTAGGGTTGATCCCTGGCCAGCTTGTCAGAGAACAATGGTTCCACGGCCCCCAGACCCCTGGCTCCCGAGCAGCCTGTGACACAGGGCGACAGCGAATGAGCAGAAAGCTGCTGTGGAAACCGAGTGGGGACTTTACTGATAGTGACAGTGATGACTTCGAAGAGGCCGAGGGCTGGTACTTCAGGGTGTGTTGGAAGAAGTGGCCCCTGGAGGGAGGTGGTAGGGAGGCTGTGGGGAGCTGCACTCACCCTGACCTGTCCCCTCCAGCTCAGAGCAGTTGCGCTGCCCAGACTTCTTTCTTTCCCTCTGCCGCCTGCTCAGCCCACTGCTCAAGGCTTTCACACAGGCTGCTGCCTTCCTCTGCCAGGGCCAGCTGCCTGATACTGGTGAGGCCCTTCTTCCTTTGCAGTCCTCAAGGCAGGCTCTGTCTGTGTGGGGCCCCAGGTCTAGGTCTTCTCTCTTCCGCAGAGTCTGGCTACACAAAGCAGCTGTTTCAGTTGCTCCAGGCCACCGCCCAGAAAGAAGGGATCTTTGGTGAGTACCAAGCAGTCAGCCAAGGCTCCTGGAGGCAATGGTGTGTTTGCTGATGGCTGCTGCCCCCTGACGGACAGTGACAGCCCACTCTAGGAATGAGAGCTGCAAAGTATAGAGGGTCTTCTGTCCAGTCTGAACTCTATCCCTCCCTGGGCTCCTTCTTTAAACAAGAGGAGGAGAGAAGCATGTGCCCAGTGACTCCTTGTCCTCCCGACCTAAAGCCTTCACTTCTGTCTTCTTTCCAGAGTGTGTGGACCCAAAGCTCGCCATCAGGGCTATCTGGACCTTCAGAGACCTAGGGGTATGATGAACCAATGTCACCATCTTCCTGTCCTCCTGCTCCCACCCCGATAGAGCTGTTCAGGAAAACCCAGCTATGTCCCCACCACCCCACAGGGCTGGCCTGATGGTGCCTCATTAAGACCATGGGGTTTACCTGATGTCTTCCAGCAACAGATGTGGTGATGGGTTGGAGAGGGTGGAATGGTTTTTCTGCCTCTTGGTCTCCCAAATCACTGGCTCATCCTTCTAGGTGAGGTATTGGGGCTGCTTTGAGGCAGTATTTGCACTTAAACACTGAGGCCTGAGGGGCCAGAGGTCTCAAGACAGCTTTCTGGGGGACAGGCCTGGCCCCTGGGCCCTGTGGACACAGTCCCTGTGGTGAGGGCACTCACGGCCCATCTTCCATGGCCCAGGTTCTGCAGCAGATACCGAGACCTGCAGGCCCCAGGCTCCACCTGTCTTCTACTTTTGCCAGCCAGGACAATCAGGAAAAACTAGAACAGTTCTTCCGGCAGTTCATTTGTAGCTAGAACTGTGAGGTGGAGCCTGTGCTGAGACTTCTCAGCTCCAGAACACAGCTGTGTCCTAGAGCCAGAAGAGAGACAGGAGGCTGCAAACCCTTACCTGGTCTATAAAATCATTGAGGCTTGGTTGTCCCTTGCCATTTCTTGTTTTCTCCCTCCTTTGATATAATAAACAAGAAGACTGGGCGTGTTGTCTTTTCCCAAGCCCCGCAGTATCTTTTTGGCATACGTGTATATGTGTATTTGCTTTCTTTCCCACAAAAGTGCCCCCACTTGTCCCATGAAACAAAGCCCAAAAGAAGACAAACAGTAGTAGAAGCCAAATGGCTGCTTTGGCCTAAAGAGTTTATTGAAGAGAGTTTTTTTCCTCCCTTCTACCTAGAAGAAGAGGCTTGCAGGGCTGACCCCTGCCCACCTGGCATTGGGCCTTTCCCTGGGCTAGGCTGAGTGGGAGCAGATGCCCCTCCTATGTTGAGGGCCTGTGCAGGATCCATCACACCACCTTGTTGATGATGACACCTAGTTCTTCAATCTCACACTGGACTTCATCCCCCTTCTGCAACAGAGCAGGAGGCCGTGAAGGGGTCAGCCCTTCTGTCAGACACACATACATACATGCCAGCCTGTACTTCTCCAGTCTCAGCCAAGCCTGCCAGGCCTTTGGGGCCTTTGCTCTCTTTCCTTTTCACTAACCTACCTTGAGAAAGACAGGAGGTTTCCTGAATACACCAACACCTGGGGGGGTCCCAGTTAGGATGACATCCCCTGGGTAAAAGGTGACAAACCTGGAGAAAAGCAAGAGGACCCGGTGAAACCAGGGGCTGACTGAGGTGGCCACAGCCAAGGGTGGAGGGCTCGCATCTGCCTCCACATGTGTGGCAGATGAAGCAGGGCTGGCAGGACAGGCCCTGTCACTCACTGGGAGACCCAGGCTATCAGCTCTTCTGTCTTGAACACCATCTGGTTGGTGTTGCTGCTCTGGACCACTTCCCCATTCACTCGGCAGCAGATCTTTAAGTTGTGTGGATCTGAAATGCAAAATGGTACCTTGGAATTATCCCTTTTCCCCCCTCAAACCCCCCATATTTCAAAAACACAACTGTACGGGGCCTTCATGACTTGCCAGGTGAAAAGGCTTTGTGCCTACACTGACTCAGTGCTCTACATTAGAACTTTCTGATAGACATTGGCCTTCTCAGGCCTCCCTGTATTCCCACCAAGAGCACCAGGCAGTAGTCACTTGGATGAGTTAAGAGGATATTCCAGACTCTGAAGGGGGAGAAAAAAATGGCTAGGGTTTTTGTCTTGGAAAAAAAAAAGGGGGCATCTGTCTACAGTATAGGATGACACTTGTAGATACAAAGATGACTTGGCAGGGCCAAGTGTGGTGGCTCATGCCTGTCATCACAGCACTTTAGGAGGCCAGGGCAGGCGAGGACTGATTAAGCTAAGGAGTTCAAAACCAGCCTTGGGAATGTAGTGAAATAATAAAAACAGCCAGGCGTGGTGGTGCATGCCTGTAGTCCCAACTACTCAGGAGGGTGAGGTGGGAAGTTTGCTTGAGCCCTGGAGGTTGAGGCCTCAGTGAACTGAGATTGCACCACTGCACTCCAGCCTGGGTGACACAGAGACCCTACCACAAAAACAAAACAAAACAAAAAGACTCAACATTGATAGGGCAGTGAGGTAATGGCGCGAGCAGGGAGTGAAGCCTCGTGTGCTGGAAGCTGGTGGGGGATGGCTTACCGTGAGAGCATCCTGGCTAACCAGCGCTTTTAACTGTTTTGCTGCTGGCCTTTGTGTTCTACCCTCTTAAGTAGAGCAGCTGAAACACAATTTAACTTTGCCAAGGACTCTGCACGGGGTGCTGTGGGGCACTGAGCTTTTCAGCATCCCGGCAAGGCTGGCCCACATGGAAATCCCCCACCTCCACCACGGTTGTGGATGGCTGTGCGTTAGAGGATACGCTCTGCTCTCTGGACCACTGCCTCTGTCCTGGCGCGCCCTCCTCACTGTGTGGTCAGTGCTGTTTCCACAGTGGCTGGGTGAGTCCCATTGGCTCTCATCTCCTGTACTGCGGAAAATGACTGGCCTTGCGATAGCTGTGCTCCATGATGCTCAACTTAAAGGTTGTTCCAGATGGTGGCAGCCACAGGAAGCCTGATCCACCCATCAGCTCGGAGTTCTTTGTAATTTACTTCATGCATGCAGTTTCATATCCTCTGCAGTCAAGTTCCCTCTAGGGGGCTTGGGAAGGAAGCCCATGGGAGACCTCATGGCTTGGGATAAGAGACTTGCCCTGTATGGAGTCAGCAGTGAAAGGGCAGCCAGGGAGGGCAGGTGCACAAGTACTGAACCCACACTCCTCCCTGGAGTGCTGTTCATCTGTGCAGTGGTAGGCACAAGGGGGCAAGAACCAAGAACCTACCTGCTACACTGTCCTTGGTCACCAAGGCAGGGCCCAGAGGGCAGAAGGTGTCGAAGGTTTTTCCCAGCAGCCACTGTTTCCCATTGCGTCTCATTTGCCAGTCACGGGCACTCACGTCATGAGCCACAGTGAAGCCGGCCACATGGGCCATGGCATCTGTGGCCTATGGGGGCAGGGGATTTGGCCATACAGGAGGTGAGATCACGGGTGACACCAACCCCTATAGCAAAGGATCTCAAAGCCGTTATCCCATGTTAGTAGCCAGAGCCAGTCGAAGGTGGGTGAAGGGCAAGGCAGCGTCAGGGAGCAAGGAGGCTGACCGCTTCCTAGTGTCAGGGACAGCTGGCACTCGTGTGTTGGTGAGTGAGGTCAGCATTAGGAGAGGCAGCAGCTGGGGCTTCTGCTGCACTCTAGCCTGGGAGCCCACCCTTTCCACCTCACCTTGATGTGCTTGCCTTTCTTTCCAATGACTACAGCCAGCTCCACTTCCCAGTCTACCTCCTGTAGGGTGGGAGAGGAGCAATGAGCTGCAGTGGCCTCTGGGCCCATTATTGATGCTGGAAGGCTGCACACCGTGGATCTCTGTCAGTATGGCTTGGCTGCCAGCCCATGTTTGCCATCACTATGAACCAGAGCCACGTGAATGACAAGGGAGGTGTGACTTATAGACCCATACATTCATTTTGGGCAGTGGCAGGCAGCGTCATGGGATGCAGGCACAGGTCCCCACCCCACTGTGACTGCAGAAGAGCAACACGTGTGTCCAGGGGTCTGAGTTTAAGTCACTCTGGATACCTGCAACAAAGGATAAATATGAAGTAATACCACCTAGCAATATGTCACTGCACTGTCTGTCAGGCACTATTCTAAGTGCTTTAATGTATTAACTCACTTTAGTAAAAAAAAGATTGACATTCCACAAAGGACTTGAATAAGCAATTCATAAAAAGGTAATACACATGGCCACAAAACATGAAGAAATACTCAGCCTCTTCCATAGTCCATAAAGTACAACTACAAAATAGATATAATTTGGCTTTTAAAATTGGCATCTCTTTCTAATAATACGCAGAGTTGGTATAAGTAAGTATACCTGACATCCAGATGTTGGTCTCTAATACCATGCCCTACTTAGAAGCACTGAGTTCCTGGGGGAAACAGCTAATTCTAGGTCCAAGACAGACAGTACATGATGAGACTGGAACATCTTAGCCAGAAAGCAAGGATATATTAAAAGTGGTGGGGATGGAATCAACTTAATGGCCCCTCACCAGCCAAACTGAGGTCATCTAAAGAATGTAAATGATGAATTTCAAACAACTGAGTAAAAACAAAAATCATGAATTCACAGTGATACTGAAGACACAGAAATGAAATGGACGGAGGCAGCTTTTCTGCATAGAAGAATGCTAGCCAATAAAAACATAAGGCATGATTTAGAAAAGTCATTGTTCTTCTGGGCCTGGTGCAGTGGCTCATATCTGTCATCCCAGCACGTTGGGAGGCCGAGGTGGGGGGATCACCTGAGGTCAAGAGTTCAAGACCAGCCTGGCCAACATGGTGAAACCCTGTCTCTACTAAAAATAAAAAAAAAATTAGCCAGGTAAGGTGGTACATGCCTGTAATCCCAGCTACTTGGAAGGCTGAGGCAGGAGAATCACTTGAACCCAGGAGGCTGAGGTTGCAGTGAGCGCAGATCATGCCACTGTACTCCAACCTGTGCAACAAAGTGAGACTCCATCTTAGAAAAACAACAAAAAGGTCATTGTTCTCTAACCCTCAGCGCAATAATAGATACAGTAAGGACGACCACAGGATCCCTGGATGAGAAGCTATGGGGCAGTAAGATAGTTATGTGATCTCAAACTACCACCCATAGATTGCTTATTAATTATAAAAATGGAAATGCATCTTCACAATGGAGGGATCTAGTGAATGTCAGGTAAACCAAGTGGCCAAATTCTGGGATGGCTGACATGAGCTTCCCAGTGGAATGTAATAGGAAATGTACATCTCTATAGACCTCTTGATAAAAATGCTTACCCTGACACTTATCATGAAGGAACAACCAGACAAACCCAGGGTGTGAAACGCGCTATGAGACAACTGGACTCTTCAAGGAAACGGCAGGGAGGATTGTTTGAGGTCAGGAGTTGGCAAACCATGGCCAGCTCATGGTCTGCTATAATAAAGTTGGATTGTAAACCCATCATTCATTTCTGTATCATCCCTGGTGGTTTTCATACTACAGCAGCAGAGTTCAATTGCTGCAGAAGAGACGATATGACACTCACAGCCTAATATTTACGAATTGGCCCTTAATATGGTTTCGCTGTTTCTCCACCCAAATCTCATCTTGTAGCTCCCATAATTCCAACGTGTTGTGGGAGGGACTTGGTGGGAGATGACTGAATCATTGGGGCAGGTCTTTACCATGCTGTTCTTGTGATAGTGAATGTGAGTCTCATGAGATTTGATGGTTTTAAAAATGGGAGTTTCTCTGCACAAGCTCTTTTTCTGCCTGCTGCCATCCATGTAAGATGTGACTTGCTCCTCCTTGCCTTCTGCCATGATTGTGAGGCTTCCCTAGCCACACAGAACTGTAAGTACAATTAAACCTCTTTCTTTTGTAAATTGCCCAGTCTTGGGTATGTCTTTATCAGCAGCCTGAAAACAGACTAATACAGCCCTTTGTTTGTTTGCAACAAACAAAGTAACAAAATTAAAAGTCATCTTTGGGGCAGTCAGCAGTACTTCCAATTGGGAATTGGGGCAACTGGATTACATATTAAATATTATTTAAGTTAATTTTCTTGGTTGTGATAATGGTGGTATGGTCATGCAAGCCATTGTCATTGTTCTTAGAAGACGCCTATTTAAGTTTTTATGACTAAATTGTCTTAGCATTTGCAAGGTGCTCTCCACCCTATGCCCTGCAAACACACACACACACATGTGTATGTCTGCCATATGGTGGGCAGGGAGAAGGCAAGGGAGAAAGAGCAAATAAGGCCAAATGTTTACAATGAAACCAGGTGAAAAAGTATCTGAGCATTCACTTTATTACTTTCCTAGCTTTTCTATAATTTCCATGACATTTCTAAAATAAAAATTTGAGAGAAAAAGTAACCAGTGTTAGTAAGGGTATATTCACTAATGGTAAATGGGTAAATTGCTTTTACAATTTTTTTTTAAAGGCCAATTTGCAGAATTTTTCAAAAGTTTCGAAAAACTGTCTATACTTTGACATATTTAAATTCTAAGGGTTCATTCAAAAAAATAATAATTAATGGACATACAAAGCATTTAGAAAAGGATGTTTATTGCAACGTTTATTTATAGAAGACAAAAACTGGAAATAACTATCCAGCAGTAAGGTACTTGGGAATATAACTACCCTGTCCAACAGAAAACTCCATGGTAATCTAAAATACGTCAGGGAGAGTATTTAATGACATGAAAAAATGCTTCTGATGCAGTCTTAAGTTAAAGGTAAGTCTATGTACAGTATAAACATATACAGGAGTGGAGAAACACTGGGAAGACAGAAAAAAATTAATATTGTGAGTCCTGGGCAGTGGGAATACGCATGACATAATTTTTTAATGTTTATCTCTATTTTATTAATTTTCTACAATGAAGGTGTATTGCTTTTGTAATTGGGAAAACATGTACCTTAACTTTATTTCCAAGGCCAGTGTTATTACTGTGTGTATAATCGCCTAGAGTTTCTGTTGAATACACTGCTGAGTGAGAGGTGGCTCCAGTAGGCTGAATACTGAGCTCAGAACGCCCTTCTGGTGGGCCCAGTGACTAGGGAGAGCAGTGGGGAGGCACTGACCTGGCTCTCTGGTGGGAGGACCACTTCGTCATAGGGCCCCACGATGGAGCTGGCAAACTTGCTGAAGATGATGGGCTCCTTGGGCACAGGCACGTTCTGTTCTTTGCAGTGGTCCACATAATTCATGCCCACACACACCACCTTATCTGGTCGCGTGACTGGAGCCAGGAAGGTTACCTCCGACCGTGGTAGGACTGGCAACTGGGCAGCCAAGGCTCTGTAGAGACCAGAGCAAGTGAGACGGTCTGGCTGGGAACAGGTTGCAAATCCCGGGCAGGCTGGGCAGATCCTGCAGCAGCTACAGGTTTTTCTTTTTGAAATGATTTCCTAGCTCTATCAACCATCAGAGTCAGTGTGAAAATCAAGCCCAGCTATTGTCCTTTGATATCAGAGCAGGGCTGTTATTTATCCAGTGTTGATTTCCTCTTCCCCTTAGGTAACTCTTGTCCATGTAAGAGAATTCAAAAGATGCAAATTGGAATACATGGAAAGGTTTCCCTTTCTGGTTACCCCATTCCCCTGGCTCTTTATTGCTACTCTATGGATATTCTTTTCGAACCCTTTTGTATGCAAATGATAGCACATTATTTACATTAAAAAAAAAAAAAAACAACTGATTTTGGAGATCTCTCCTTAACAATATGTAACAATACATAGAAAGCATCCCCTTTTTTTCTTGTGGCTGCATGTTACTGCTCTACAGAGATATACCCAAGTCCCTAATGAGGGGCATGGAGGTTGTTTCCAATCTTTGCAGAATATGGCAATATGGGAACATACAGTTAATGATACTGTGGGCTTTTCCCACTTTAACAGATGAAAATGACATCTTTAGAGTGTTTTTAATTTACTGTTCAACTCCTTAGACCAGATTCTACAGGGCTCCAGGCTTCAGGGACACTCTCACCTAATCTAGTCCAAACCCAGGAACAATTGTATTGTAGAAAACCTCTTTGCAGTCCTCTCTCCTTGCAGGATCCAGGAGTCTAAATCACTCCCCTAGCTGCATAAGATGCCTTTTAGGACCCCTAGACCCAGACCTGTTAGTCAAGGACTCCACTCCCAGAGGAGGCAGTATGATGAAATATAGAGTCCTGGTTCCAGCACCAAATGTATGGCCTTGCGTGGTTAATCACCTCCCCTAGGCCTCAGTTTTCCCCTCTGAAAACTGAAGATGTTGTTATATAAGATTTCTAAGCATCTTTAAAGAGAACAGGTGGGAAAGGAAAGTGGGGTTACTCTGAACACTTCCAAAAGAGCTACTTGTTGGTGCCATTTCCCAGAGCAGGGATGGGGCGGGAGGGTGCAGGGGGACCAGGGCAGCTGCTTCAGGGCGATGCTGCCCCCTTACTTACCTTCTTGCTACTGACAGGGTGGCTTCTCCCTGCTCAAGGAATGGTATCATTGTTTTGGGGAGTGTGGGGTCAAAGGCATTGAGGTTGATAACTCCTCCACCATTCCCTGTTTCCAGGCCCAAATGAGGTCCCACCAGGTGGGGTGCCTGGAACTGCACTAGTCTCATGTCTCTGGATGGTTGAAAGGGCCACTTCTGAGCCTGCAGCAGAGCTGTGAGCAACCTGCTTCTACCGGAGACCAGCATCAGAGCCTGCAAAGAAAAAAGCAGGATCCATGAGACGGAGGATGCCAGAGCCATCATCAGGATCCCTGAAATTCCTAGGGCTATAGCCCAAGGCCCTCTGCCCCATCAACTGTTCCCTGCATACCACATGGGAGTGGTCCAGGCTTGTATTTTACCCTGCTGTACTTCATAAGGTGAAACTTTTCTAGAGGAGCAATTACTATGTGCTAGGCACTAAGTCCCAGGGATTCCAGGGTTCCTTCAACCGCTGCTTTCTGAAAGTTCCCACTGTGCTTGGCTCTGCTGCAGGCATTGGGGAAACAATGTAGCTCAAACTCAGCCCTGCCATTCTCCCTGCAGAGGTCACAGACGTTAACAACTGACCTAAGATTCAGCTATCAGGACTAGTGCTGTGAAGATGATCAGGGGCCCTACTCTTGTCTAGTTTCTTCAGGAAGTGATATGAGCTGAACTGGGCTGAATGAGCAGGACCAGGAATTAGCTGAGTGGCAGCACAGCCTGGGCAAGAGACTGCTGGTAAAATAGGCTTCACAGCGGCCATATGCAGATGATTTTAAACGTTTATTTGTTCCTGTTAACCTCCTACTTAAAATGGTTTCCAATGGTCACATGATCAAGCTAGACCCTTACCAGGCTGTCCCAGTCTTCTAGGAGCAGCGCCTTACCTGCCTCTCCAGATAATTCCTTTCTCCTGATAGAGAACAAGTTGCCTGAGGGAAGAGGTTGCAGACCAAGAGCAGGGTCTGGGCCTGACAGGTATCACTTGCTCATCTCCTCCCTGGGTCCAGGGGACACATCTGTCTCTCTCACTGACTAGCACTGTGCCTGCTGCACAGAAGGTTCTCAGTGACTTTCTGCTGAATGAACAAATGACAGAAGCAGGGCGTTGACTTTTCAATACTTGGGAAAGCTTAGTGTTTGTTAACTTCAGGAGACATGGTTGTGCCTTTCCTCCTCAAATCACCTAGAAAGTATCCACAAGGGCCGGGCATACTGGCTCACGCCTATAATCCCCAGCACTTTGAGAGACTAAGGCGGTTGGATCACTTGAGGTGAGGAGGTCAAGGCCAGCCTGGTCAACATGGTGAAACCCTGTCTCCACTAAAAATACAAAAAATTAGCTGGGAGTGGTGACTGGCACCTGTAATCCCAGCTACTAGGGAGGCTGAGATACAGGAATCGGTTGAACCCTGGAGATGGAAGTTGGAGTGAGCCGAGATCGCAGCACTGCACTCCAGCCTGGATGACAGAGCAAGACTCTATCTCGAAAATAAAAAATAAAAAAATCCACAAGGCTCAGGTCCTGTTTTGAGTCCAAGGCTCCACTTAAACATTAGTTTTTGTTTTGTTCTGAATCCAAGTCTGGCCTCTATTTCTTACCACATGGTAGCTTCCCTAAATGGTTCCTTGCTCTTTCAGCAAAGGTTGGTTGTATAGCCTTTTATGCCCCAAAATGTGGAGGCAGCTGAGCCCCACCCTCTTGGTCCTCACTTGGATGATTCAATCTGCCTTGTTCAGTTAAAGACTCCTTAGACTTAGGTCACCACTGTTGTGGCCCGCCAATCTGACCAGAAAACCGAGGGCTTTGAGTTCCCCACCCTGCTGTCTTACACAAGCACCAACTGTGCCACTGTCAAAAGGCTGTTTGAGCCAAACTGCACACGCTGAGACACTCCACACCCAAAAATAATGGTAACTGCTGCCGCTGAATGCCAACTATTAAGTGCTCTACCTACAATGTCTGATTTAATTTTTGACAATTGTGGAAGATTAGCCCCATGTTATAGATGAAAAAATTAAAGCTTAGCGAGGTTAAGGGATTTGGCCAAGGTTACACAGTCCTAGAGCTAGGAGGGTAAGGAGTTGGGATGTGAATCTAAGCCTAGGTGACATTGAACATTGAAGTCCTTGGTTCAGAAGCTTGAAATGCAAGCAAGAAAATCTAACTTCAGCTCCCATTCCCCCACCAAGGACTTTGTCTTTTTTTTTTTTTTTTTGAGACAAAGTCTCCCTCTGTCACCAAGCTGGAGTGCAGTGGCTGGATCTTGGCTGACCGCAACCTCCACCTCTCGGGTTCAAGGGATTCTCCTGCCTCAGCCTCTGGAACAGCTGGGATTACAAGGATGCACCACCACACCCGGCTAATTTTGTATTTTTAGTAGAGACGGGGTTTCACCATGTTGGCCAGGATGGTCTCCATCTCTTGACCTCGTGATCCACACGCCTTGGCCTCCCAAAGTGATGGGATTACAGGTGTGTGACACCAGCCCCAAGGACATTTTAACCCAGGATGTTGTGGTGAGAAGTGGCGAGCTTCCATAGGAAATCCTTAAAAATTGTGGTTAGAAGTAGGGACCTCCCACAGGGGATCCTCCAGAGGACCTAAGTGCTAACAGCCATGCGTGGGGAAACTACAGGCGCCCTCTGGCGGTTGCCTCAGGGACAAGGCTGGTTATCTACTTTCCAAGAGAACCCCGGGCCACACTGACTGCGCCCTTCCTGACACACATGCAGGTTCATTCCAACCTTACAGCAATCGCCTCAGGTAGAGCGCCCTCATTTTACAGAAGGGGACACTGACTCTCAAAGGGGCGAAGTCACGTGCCCAAGGTACTCGTCAGAAAGTGGCCCTGGGGCTTCTGCAGCAACTGCTATGTCATGCAGCCCGAGCTCAATCCGAGTCCGTAAGCAAAGGGGCGGTGACCTGCGGTGGAAACAGCAGCCTCCATCTTCGAAAGCCTGAGACTGGGGTGTGCACGTCGGATCCCAAACCACAGTCCACTCGCCTGGAACCCGCGCCAGTCCCCCAGTTTCCCTATATGCCCAACTCCGTCCCCGGCAGTTAGTGAGCGCTCACTCATGTCCGTGTGGTCGGTAGCGGCCGGGGACCCGGTTTCAGTTCCGCCTTCCGCGGGAGACCCGTGCCAGGGACACTCTTCTGGCCTGACCCAGCCAGGCCCGTCCTACCTGCGCTATAGGGTTAGGGCTCGCGGGGCCGAAGGTCAAGGGCTGCGGGCGCCTGAGCACTGGCACCAGTGACCGCGGGCAGCCGGCGAACTGCAGCCGCGGTGAACCTTGGGCCACTAGGCCGGCGTACCGGAGCGAGGCGCGGTCGCGTCCCTGTGACGTCACAGGCAATGGGCAATAGCGGGGCGCCAATCCCAGAGGAGCCGGGCCAACGCAGGGCAGGGCGGTTCCGGGCGGTCCTCAGGCTGCTGGCACATCTGGGCCCCAGGCGCTTTCTCAGGAGACCCTCCCTCTCGGAGGGACCCTGCGCTTGCCCTAGCCCGAGAGTGGGCGCTGCCCGAAAGTTTTTCCCTAAACGCCTTGCTGACCTCACCCAGTGTCGGCCCTGCTCTGGGCCTGGCGCCGTTCTCATTGCTGGGGAAAGTGGTGAAGGAGACCAGGGCAGCGTGCTGGGTGGCAGAGATTTGTGGCTTCTGATTGTGACATAGGTCGTTGAGGAGGGGAGGGATGACTGTCCCTGTTTTACTTACGGGGAACTTGGGGCCAGAGCTGTTTTCCCAGGGTGACACAGGCAGCGAGTAGTGGAGCTGGCATTCCTGACGCCAAAGCCCAGCGTTTCCCAGCCTCTCTCAGCAGCCCGGCCTTCACCTGCGCTGCTGGGCGCAGGTGGGGAAGTGGGGAAACGAGGCTACGTCCCCGGCAGAGGGCAGGCACGCAGGGAGCAGCGGCTGAACTCCACAGACAGCTACAGCTGGCTCTTCAGCTGCTGGCTTTGAAGAGTGTGAGGGGCTCTGGGCAAGAGGCCCCCACATTACTCAAGGACCAGATCATCAAGGGGTTTACTTGTCCCACGAAGGAGTCTGTATCTTGTTTAAGTGCACAGGAGACCGCTGGAAGGTCCTTACCGGCGTGCCATGGCCCGACTTGTATTTGAGAAGTTTTTCTCTGGCCACCCCTGTAAGGAAGGAAGGGTGTCTGGGTGAGTGGTGCAGGTGAGAACAATGGTGGTGTGTGGCGGAGAAGGTGAGTGTCCAGAACTGACAGCTCTGGATGACAGGAGGTGGAAGTGGGAAGGACGTCCAAGGCCGACTCCTGGGGTTCTCTAGGCGGGTAGGTGCAGGGCCATTCATGGAGACAGGGCTTCTGGAGGAGCAGCGGGTCTGGGGAGAGGATGGTGAGCTCTGTTTTGCATGGGGCATCCAAAGGGCAATTGCATGGTGGGCACTTGGAGACATGGGTCAGGAGCTTGGGACTTCAGCCTGACTTGCAGAAGGAGGTCACCACAGATATAGAAATGGAACCTGTGGGGGTGGCTGTGACCAGGGGGATGGGCTGAGGAGAACCTGACACAAGCATTTCACTAAGCCATAGCTCCCAAAGACTTTCTGAAAAGGTAAGTTACAGCCTGGAAGAAAATATCTGCAAAGCCTATATTTGATAAAAGACTTGTATCCGGAATATAGAAAGAACACTTAAAAGTCAATAGATAAAATAAAACAATTCAGTTTTTTAAATGGACAAAATATTTGAACAGACTTCACCAAAGAAGACATACAGATAGAAAATTAAGACATGAAAAGATGCTCAACATGATTAATCATCAAGGATATGCAAATTACAAGCACAGTGTGACACCATCTCACACCTACTAGAATGGACAAAGAAGACTGATCCTACCAAGTATTGGTAAGAGTGTGGAGGACCTGGGACTTCTTGTATACTGCTGATGGGATCATAAAATAGTACCACCACGATTGAAAACCATTTGGCAGTGTATGAAGAGAGTTAAACATACACCTACCATATGATCTAGCCATTTCACTTGTGACAATTGACAGTATTGAATTTTACCTTTGTCCTTTGCTCGTAGAAATAGTGAAGTTAAGGAATCCCTCCACTCTGGTTCCAGAAAACACCCTACTGGAAAGAACCAGTGACTTTCCATATAACTTGGATAAGAATCCCAGATGCTCCCTTGTTTATCCATGACCAGGCCAGACGCAGACCCTCTAAATT
>NW_022438117.1:17347-18508 GCF_009761245.1 Sapajus apella | reverse complement strand
GCCCAAAAGATATACAGGTAGCAATATGTATATGAAAGAGCAACTCAAAGTCATTTGTCATTAGAAAATTGCTTGTGAAAACAATGAGATAACAGATCACACCTATTACAATGGCTAAAATCTGTAGAAAGTGACAATCTCAAACGCTGTCACACACGCAGAGCTACAGGAGATCTCATTGATTGTTTTTTTTTTTTTTTTGAGACAGAGTTTCGCTCTTGTTACCCAGGATGGAGTGCAATGGCACGATCTTGGCTCACCACAACCTCCGCCTCCCGGGTTCAGGCAATTCTCCTGCCCAAGCCTCCTGAGTCGCTGGGACTACAGGCACGTGCCACCATGCCCAGCTAATTTTTTGTAGTTTTAGTAGAGACGGGGTTTCACCATGTTGACCAGGATGGTCTCGATCTCTTGATCTCGTGATCCACCCGCCTCGGCCTCCCACAGTGCTGGGATTACAGGCTTGAGCCACCGTGCCCGGCCTCATTGATTGTTGGTAGAAATGCAAAATGGTACAATCACTTTGGAAAACAGTTTGGGGTTTTGTTTTTCTTTTTGTTTTTTAAAGCGAAACATAGGCTTGCTATATAATCTCACAGTGGCAGTTTGATTAGCCAAATGAGAGGAAAACTCATGTTCACTCGAAAACCTGCACACAAATATTTACAGCAGTTTTATTTATTCTCATCAAAAACTAGAAGTAACCAAGATGTCCTTCTCAACAATGAATGGATAAACAATATTGTGCTGTGTCCATACACTGGAAGGCTAGTCAGTGATGAAAAGAAATGAGTTATCAAGCCATGCAAAGACCCAAAGGAATGTTCAATTGATAACGCTTGAAAGAAGCCAGTCTGAAAACCTACATACCCTGTCATTCCAACTGCAGGACATTCTGAGAAAGCCAAAAAGATAGAGTCAGATGATCAGTGGTTGCCAAGGGTGAAGGAGGGAAAGGAGGGATGGATTCGTGAAGCGCAGGGAGTTTGCAGCAGTGAAACTATTACATATGATACTGTATTGGGGACTCATGACACCGTGCAATAAAAACCCACAGAATTGTTAAAAAAGAAAAAAAGATAAAAGATGGAACCCTTAATGTAAACTATAGACTTTAGTTAATTATGATTATCAATATTGGTTGATGCAATGTAACAAATG
>NW_022438117.1:16696-17337 GCF_009761245.1 Sapajus apella | reverse complement strand
GGGAGCTGGTGGCATCCCCGGGTGAAGTCCAAGAGGTGCAGTGCTGAGGCTCCACACGGCTTCAGGAGGATGGAAGGGGCAATCTCTTGGTGAGCGCCCACATCCCCAGGAGCCTCTGCCTAGGGGGACATGGGCCCCACGCCTAGCTTTTCTCTGCACAGGCCCTAGCCAGGCGTCCAGGGCACTGGCTGAGTCCTGGGTGATGCAAATCCCTGTGTCTTGACCTCGCGGTGGCTGGAGGGAGAACCCGTGATCCGTCCACTTGGAACTGGACTTGCAAAGAAAAGGGCTCCCGCTGCTGTCAATTTCCTCGGACTTCGGCAATTGGATTCCGCCTTCTGGAATGGGAGCATGACGTCTAGGGTCGCCCCAGGTATGGGGTGGCCTCGGATGCGCCGTCCTGCCCAGGCCTTGAGGACTGGCCGGCGTTCATCGCCTGTGTTGGTGTCGCTGCACTCACACTCACCAGTGGAGATCCCCCAAATGTCCTGACTAGAAACGTCCTCCTCCACTTCGTCTCCGACCGCGGGGGGCCATTTTTCTGTGAGTGCAGGCTGCGTGGGAGGTCGGTGGTGGGCAGGGGGGGAGCCTAGAGAAGGAAGAGGAATGGTGGCCAGAAGGAGCGGAGGAGGAGGAGGAGG
>NW_022438117.1:0-16686 GCF_009761245.1 Sapajus apella | reverse complement strand
TCCCGTTCTGGAAATGGTCAGCAGTGCTCCGTGCACAAAGGGAAGAGGACAATTGCAAAGAAAAGGAAAGAAACCCCAGCGGGTAGGGGCTTGGCAGGATTTTCACCTCGGGGCAGGAAACTCTGGCAACTGGGCGAACTGGCGGCTTTTGAGGAGGCCTAAATGTAGCTCTTCCAGGTTCCTGATCCCAAAAGGTGCTTAATCTCATTCTCTGAGATAGAAACCTAAAGAGAAGAGCCGAGAGACGCGTCTGGGGCGGCGACTCCTGTTGTGGTTGAAAGGTACTCAGGTCCCGTGTGACCAGAAGAAAACAGCTGCCAAGGAAATTCTGGTGACTCTGGAGGCTGAGAATTCACTTGCAAATGCCAATAACCGAGGGCGCCCGCGACGGGCGGTTCCATGGTGTAATGGTGAGCACTCTGGACTCTGAATCCAGCGATCCGAGTTCAAGTCTCGGTGGGACCTTGTCGTTTGCTGTGGAGACAAGCTGGTCTTTTACGCTGGAGCCGGAAGCCATTTGCTCTTTGTTCCAAGTCCTGGGTCAGAGGAGGGAAAAGTTTGGGTCCCAGGAGGGCTCCCCGCAGGGTGCGGGCTGCTCAAGTCCCCCCGTCCCCGGTGATGTCACTTGCGCTCTCCTATCCCCTCCTCAGGGGACCAGGTCCCAAAAACTGAGTTCTCACAGTGGCCTGGTCCACAGGGAAATTGCCAAAACATCAAATCGGAGTCACCAAGCCTAAAGGGTCCCCGTCCTGAACGGGCCTTCTGGCCCCATGCAATCGGAGGGCCAGAGCTCACAGCCAGCGCCCCAGCAACCCAGGAAGCCCCCACCCCGCGACCTTGGGTTTTGGGGTGAGAGGTCTCCCCAGCTAAAATGGCTGCTGCCCCTCAATCCTAGACCGGGAGACACTTTTCACCCAGAAAATCTCGTAATGGCACCTATTGTCTTTTTGGTAAGGAATGGTGGCATGAAATTTTGATGGGGTTAGCTCAGTCAGTCACTGGTGATTGTGTCTGGGTGTAGGGTCGATGGCTGGAGACCTAACTTAGGAGTAATACTGTTTTATTCAGATGGCCCGTCCTATTCCGAATGTTAATTTACTCTGTTCTTCACATTCAGATTTTATGCCGAATTTCTAGCTCCCACATCTCTACTGCGGGCTCTTTGTCACTGTTTCACTAAGCTTTGGAACCTGAGTCTGGAAATCTCATTCTTTGGTCCCAAGATCTCAGACGGAAAGAGAAATCCGCGCAGCGGCCTCTTAAGCTCGCGGGCTGGGAGCCCTGGTCCTGATCCTCTGCAGCCTGGAAGGAGCTCCCGCAGGGCCGCAGGGAAGAGGAGGCTGAGCAGCCCAGAGGGATGAGTGTCTGACGCTGGGGCTCCCCCTCGACGGCCAGGACCCGGCCCCAAGGAGAAGACGATGCCTTAGGGCCAGACAGATGCAAAAATGTTTTCTTCTGCGCTGCAGAACACTTTGAATGAGGCTCGTGAGTGGGTGTTGAGAGTGAGCTAAGATGTCCCTCCAGGCGCTCAGGACCATCGCTCTGATTTTCATATTTTGAAAATGTGAGAATTTTCAGCAGTTACAAAGGACTGAAAAACACAACAGTCCTTGAGGGGGTCAGTTTGGAGGGTGTGGGGAGGTGTGGTGGGTGGTGGGAGAGAGGTGCCTTGTCGGCTCCCTGGAGTGGACCGGCAGGAGGGAAAACACACACTCCGTTTCCCCTTGCAGGCTGGACTGAAGCGCCTGGGATGGAAAATTGCACAGCCAAAGTGTAGCAGGTGCATTGAAAGTTGTTATCCCTAGAGAGAAGGGCGGGGCCACGACGCTGCTGTCACTGCTGCTGTTCACCACCAGCTTTGCAGCATGTGAGACTTTCGTAACAGCATATAGTGCGTGCAAATCACTCGTGTTTACAAGCAACTGATCACATTCCTTACAGATTTCTTTGTTCCTTCTCCATTCCCACTGCTTCACCTGTCTAAACTTAAAGGAAAAAAAATTTTTGTTTTTACACGTGATATTAAGTTGATCCTCAGCCCACCCTCTTCAAGTAGCTGGGATCACAGGTGTACAACACGGTGTCCAGCTAATTTGTGTATATTTTGTAGCGATGGGGGTTTTGCCAAGTTGGCCAGGCTGGTCTCGAACTCCTGGACTCAAGTGATCTGCCTGCCTGCGCCTCCCAACGTGCTGGGATTAAGTGCTGGCCTGCATGCCCAGCCATCATTTGTATTTTGCATTTCAATATTTTATAGTCACATGTATCACTCCTCAAAGATTCTGGGTTTTGTAGCATGCAAATGATGGGATTCAAGACAGACTACTCCAAAACATAACACCTTGGGCTCTTAAATATTTTATACTAATTTGAGAAAATGGCAGAAGCAGGAAGGCCACTGTCACCCTCCCCCTGCCCTTCTTTCCTGAAGCCAATCATAAGACTCTCGTGTGAGAGGTGCCCTCTCTGTACCCAGAGGAAAGGTGCATCGTTGTGTCTGAAGATACAGGGACACAGAGAAGAGTCTGAACACATAGGCCTGCTATGTTTCCCGCAGTTTATTACCATTAGATCGTGCTTTCATTCCAACACACTTCTTTATGACTCTCCACTCTTCATCTAACCTACTGTTAAAGGAAAAAAGAAAGGAAAAAATACTGAGGTTTAGTTGTTTCCATCGGTCTTCATTTCCTTTGGAAGGCGCTCCCGTCATGTGAAACTTACATTAAATAACTAGGCATGCTGTTCTCTTGTTAGTCTGTCTTTTGCTGTAAGGGTCTCAGCAGTGACCCTAGGCCGGGTGAGGAAAAGTCCTATTTCCTTCCCTAAGTGTACAAATGTCTTCCACTTTAAAACTATAAAAATTTTATTGAGGCTGATTTGAAGCAAGAAACTGAATCACTAATCCCCTTTGGATGAGCTGAACAGATGAGCTAATAAAGTCCCAGTTCCTCCCAGAGAGAAATAGGGTTTTGTTTTGTTTTTTGAGACCGAGTTTCACTCCTGTTGCCCAGGCTGAAGGGCGATGGTGTGATCTCGGCTCACTGCAACCTCCACCTCCTGGGTTCAAGTGATTCTCCTGCCTCAGCCTCCCAGGTAGCTGGGATTACAAGCATGCACCACCATGCCCAGCTAATTTTGTATTTTTAGTAGAGATGGGGTTTCTCCATGTTGGTCAGGCTGGTGTTGAACTCCTGACCTCAGGTGATCCTCCCACCTCAGCCTCTCAAAGTGCTGGGATTACAGGCATGAGCCACCGTGCAAGCCAGAGAAACACTTCTATAGCTCATTCCCTGAAGCTCCTTGAGGGTCAAACCTGCTGAAGATTGAGGGGCCTTCCTGGGACCTCCCACCCCAGGAGATCACCGCTGGTGAGAGGATTGCCGAAGTCTCCCTGGGAGGGTGCACGGCCACTAGAAAGTATCACTGCTGTGACTTCAATACAACTGGTTTCATCACGTCTGCTCTTTCTGTTTGTTTTTTTGGAGATGGAGTCTTGCTGTATCACCCAGGCTAGAGTGCAGTGGTGCGATCACAGCTCACTGCAACCTCTGCCTCCTCGGTTCAAGTGATTCTTCTGCCTCAGCCTCCCGAGTAACTGGGATTACAGATGCAACACAGTGGGGGGCTAATTTTTGTATTTTTAGTGGAGACAGAGTTTTGCCATGATGGCCAGGCTAGTCTCGGACTCCTGACCTCGGGTTCTCCACCCACCTTGGCTTCCCAAAGTGCTGGGATTACAGGCATGAGCCCCGGCACCTGGCCACGTCTGCTCTTTGCGCACCGCTGCAGGAAACTACAAGAGCTAACGTGCAAATGAGTAACAGATCCACACTCCCCGGCCGTGCCTGACATGCACAGTGCCACATGGCAGGCACAGCCGATGAGTGTGTGATTATTTAGTCCTTGCAGGCCAAGGTTGCACCATCATCTTCATCTTCCGCATGAGAGGACTGGGATGCAGAGATGTTAAGTAACCTGCTCAGGGTCACTCAGGTCAGATTTCTTTGACAGTCATACTTTTCCTATGTCAGGTTTTTCTCACTGTCATAGTTTTTGCAAGGGCACTTTCGTCAGGAGCAGTATAAACGCAGTGGTTCTGAGAATGCCTTCTGGAGCCAGGCTGCCTTCAGTTCAAATTCCTACTTTCAAATCCTCCTTCCCCGGCTAAGTGACCCTGAGCACTGTACCTTGCTTCTAACCTCCAACCTGCCCTTGGCTATTCCTGGGCATAGGCCAGGCTAAATAGGGGAGAAATTTACTTCCAACTCTAAGTCTGAAACAAAGATGATAACAGCCCCTTCCTGAGACAAACTCCTTCCTTTCTTGGGCATCACAGCTCCTTAGCAAAGCTAACAAATTAGCCACAAGAGTGAAAATTATGGCTCAGGAGCCATGCAGCCAGAAGCCACACGATTCCTAAGCTCCCCAGTTGTGCCCATAAATAACATCATTCGTATAAAACCTAAGATTGGTGTTCAAGGTGTTTTTCAGAACCTGCCTTATGATGAACTAGCTGGTGCCACCCAGACGGGTGAACTGGCTCATCTGGTCCTGTGGCCCCCACCCAGGGACTGACTCAGTGCAAGAAGACAAGCTCCAACTCCCTGTGATTTCACCTCCACCCCAACCAATCAGCTTTCCCCACTCCCCAGCCCTCTGCTGGCCAAACTGTCCTTTAAAAACACGCTAGTCTGAATTTGGGGGGAGACAGTTTTGAGTAATAATGAACCTCTGTCCTGTTGCTTAGCTGGCTCTGCATGCATTAGATCCTTTACTGCAGGAAGCCGGCTGCTCTCAGCTCCATTGACTTTTCTGGGCCAGCAGCAAGATAAACCCACCAATTACATTAATAAAAGAAAAACATAAACAGCACATGTGCTTGAAGAGAAATGTAAGTTCTGTGTATTTCTTCTGAAGAAACCAAAGGAGGAGGAATGATATGAGAGGGAGTACACCGTCTAAATATTTTAATGATTCTCCTGCCTCCCCCATATCCTTCTTCTCCCAGCAACTGCTCCCCAGAAACCTTCAACTTAAACACAATCCTACCAGAACCGAGTTTGTCCTCCCCTTCACATTTTCCTCTCACCTGTCCCACACCCCTGCCATAGCTAATCTGTTCTGTCATTTCCAGGTCATTGAGTTTTTCCATTTAAAAATATAAAAGATACAGAAAGAAGAAGATAACCAGTCACCCATATTTCCACCACCTGGAATTAAGTATTATTCGCACATGTACATATTTTTCTTCCAAACCTTTTTAAAGTTTCTCTTTTTTTTAATCATACATGCTTAGCATAGACCATACCACCAGTACAGAAAAAGTACAGATATGTACGATTTCTGATCACCTTAAGTTCAAAATCACTTTTGTTAACATTGGGGCAACGCTGATGGAGTCGTGTTCTGGTTTATCTACAGAGACAAGACTGTATGTTTTAGCTAGACTGTCCCCTGCCCGCCCCCGCAGAAGAAAACTCAATAAAGAAGGCCATATATAAATATGTTTTTGCAAAATTGAGCTTAGACTCTATTTTTATTTTACTAATATTTCATTTAATAGTGCATGAACTTAACTGAGGACAGTAAGACAGAAACAAACATGGAGGAATTCCTGAACTCCGATCACAGAGACACTTTTCTAAAGGAATTGTCTAAAGGTAAACACACATGAAATTAGGGCGAAGGCATTAGGATTTAAAGTGGTTTTCTTCTGTGGTCATTGTTGTTTGCTTTTTGAAATACGGTTTCTGTCTGATATTGAAGGACTTTCAATTTCAAGCGGAATGCTACAGCACCAGGAAAACCATATGTGAAAAGAGCAAGTTTTCTTTGTAATCCTAAACGTTCTAGTCTGCGAATTAAAAGCCATTATGTGAAGAAGGGTGCACAGGCTCCAGCTGGCCGTGGAAAGGGTGCTCGATAACATAGGATGAGGACCCGCTTCTATGGGAGAGAACAGAAGGTAGGGGGGAAGGGAGGGAGAGGCCGACGTCACTTCCCCCCCGGCTCCGGCAGCGGGTTGGTCGGCTGAGTGGCGGAGGAGCAGGCGGGACTGGGAAGGTGCTGTCGGTGACATCACGGAGAGGGCGACTTCTATGCAGATGAGGCGGCGCAGGGGCTGCTGCGTGGCCACCTGCTGCACCCGACGAAGGAGTCCCCGTCGTGGGAGCGAGTCCCGGACCGCTGGTGGGACCCGAGAGTCCCAGCTCTGTGTCCGGGCTAGGAGGGCTGGGGACGCGGTGCCCGCGGCAAGTGACCCTGGGTGTAAAGGTTGAGGCGTATGAGGCTGTGTCGGGGCGGAGGCGAGAGAGCTCATACTTACCTGGCAGGGGAGATACCATGATCACGAAGGTGGTTTTCCCAGGGCGAGGCTTATCCATTGCACTCCGGATGTGCTGACCCCTGCGATTTCCCCAAATGTGGGAAACTCGACTGCATAATTTGTGGTAGTGGGGGACTGCGTTCGCGCTTTCCCCTGGCTTTTTGTGGTGTCAAAAAAAAGAAACACGAAAGGCTAGTTCTGATTCGGATTTGATTTCTGTGTTTTAACTTTTTTGTGGTGAAAGTTAGTAAAGAGCTGGAACAACGTGTCGCTCCTTTTGGCTTTTGGCCGAATAGTTCTTCTCTTTATGCTTTTTACCGAGGTTACTCTATGGCCCGGGATTCTCACGCTCTGTGAAAACCTTCGTGTTTTTTCCTCTACCCCCGTCAGTCACCTTTCAGAGTTCCTGGGATTCCTGTGCTACTGAGGAATGTATTCTCACCTCAGAGGGCCTGGTGGAAACTGCGCAGACAAGCGCTCATCTTCGGGATCAAAGCAGGGCCTTTCAGGCTCCTAGTGTCCCCTTCGGTTGTAGACATAACACGCTTCCTTCGTGTAGGGGAATGGCTCTGCCGGCGCCCAGGCGCCCTTGCGCAGATTCATCGAGGCCCACAGGTCTGAACCGCAATCTTACCTGTCTTAGCGGAAATGCGCTGCCATCTCCCTGAAATAGAAGACGGGACGTTTGATGAGGAGCCGGGTCTAGTTTCCCTACTATCTCCTGTCGTTTCCATAGCTCGTCTTCAGACTTCACTTGAGTGGCATTTTCCTTGTTTGTTGGATCGCTTCCACATCCTCCATCCATTGCCCGGCAACGTTCTAGATAGCACCCCGACCCATCCTTCCCGCCCCCAAGAAGCCTCTTCCTATTTCTGCCGCCTGTGTCCTCCGCGTCCCTCTTTCTTCAGGCCCTCGCTAATCACCTTCATGGACGGAAAATACTTAGCTCTCTCTCAACCTGCGGTGTGCACCTGACACGCATCAGCACCCTGGCAGATTCCTTAATACCCTTCTCAAATGGCATTGTAAATTCATCTCTTTTTAACTCCCGCAAGTATCTCATTGGTTTTGTCGCTGCCCTACATGAACATGAATATTCCACTACACAAGAAAGCCCCAGGCCTGGTGATGGCGCTTCTGGGCATTTTGCCAGCCTCTCCCAGGGTGTGTTTTCTGACCCCACCCATATCTGATTCCTAATGTCCTGGTGAATAGAAACTCCCTGGCCCACACTGAAAAAACAGGGAGGACGGGGTCGGGGTGCCGGTGTGGTCGGGGAGGGAGCGGGGGTAGGACGGCCTATGGCGTCCCCTGGTGGCTACCCCGGGAATGGCACTCTTAGATCCGCACCGCCCGAGAAGCCTCTGCCATTCCGACCAGGGGGCGGGTGCAGAAACCCGCGGCTCGAAAGAAACCCGACTAGAACGCACAGGATGCCCAGCGAGTGTTCAGGACACTGCGAGTGGAAGCCGTATGCCCTACGGACTGATGCAGTTGGATGAAGAGGAGCCATTTACTTCCAACCCCAGCAGCAGACATTGCCTTGCTCAAATATAAAATACATGAACCAAAACCAAAAGCAACCTTCAGTGCTTTACTGATGAGCAAACAGGTTTTGAGAATGTTTAAGTAATGTCCCTTGTTTCGGGACTGTCATCACTAACGTATGCTTCGGATTCCTGATGGAGAAGTTTCTGAACAAAAGCAGCCCACCAATCCAGTGGCTAAGAACTGCTTGGATATTGGTTTCCAGGCCCATCAAACATACCAAGTTCTAACGAAGACGTGGGCTTCTGTCTGCCTTTGGGAAGGCTGATTCCTCAGATTAAAAAAAAATTTTTTTAAATTTTTCTTCTTGAAAGCATTGATGATCAAAAGCTTAGTCAGGGTGTCCCTCTTTGCCAGAAAGCCTCATTCCTGGATAGTCCTGTCCCACGCTGGGGACAGGGGAGGAAAGGAGCCGCCTCTCTGAGGAATTAAGAGTGCCTAAAAGTCCAATGGAAAGGGCATTACAGCCAGGTGCGGTGGCTCACACCTGTAATCTCAGCACCTCCCGAGGCCAAGGTGGGTGGATCGCCTGAGTCCAGGAGTTCCAGACCAGCCTGGGCAACATGGCAAAACCCCACCTCTACTAAAAATATAAAAATTAAGCAGTGGTGGTATGTGCCTGTAATTCCAGCTACTCAGGAGGCTGAGGCATGAGAATCATTTAAACCTGGGAAGTGGAGGTTGCAGTGAGCTAAGATTGTGCCACTGCACTCCAGCCTGGGTGACAGTGAGACTCTGTCTCAAAAAAAAAGGAAAAAGGGCATCACAGAGTGGCCGGGGTTGTGGAGGGAGAGGGAGGGAGAGGGAGAGAGAGAGAGAGAGGCCTCAGTTAAGTCTCCAGCTGCTGTGACTTGTTGAATCATCTCTTGTCTTGAGAATACCATGAAATTAGTTTTCTCAGACGTAAATCGATGAGAAATAGACAACGATAATGACATTGCACTTGATCATTCCATGCCCTTAGACATTTATAAGGCCATGGATGGTGATCTCTTCAAGAGACAAAAATAAAGGCTGGTGCAGAACAGGTAAGTGAACTGTAATTTGAGTACATCAGCTTTTGGGCATTTAAGTCATGGGTCAGGAATTTAGAGCAAGAGGGCAGGTTGGATCCTGATAGCAGAAGGGAGTGTTTTCCCTTTTTTTTTTTTTTTTTTTTCCTAGCAAGCAAATTATTTTAATGTGTTTCAAGAATTGAATACACTGTATGGAATTAAAAACAAAGAAAAAAAGCAACGTGCAGAAAATTAATTAAAAAGAGTTAAGACACAGAATAACTTCGAAAATCACAAATACAAAAGCAACAAATTAAAAAACACACACGATTACAGATTTCAGTAACAGCAGCCAGAACATACCCCATTAATCACAATCATCAAATATCTAGCTGATTTTGAAAGGGGGCTTGTGATGATTTAACGTCAATCAATCCAAAGGACATGACTCTTTGCTTACATTACAAGCTATCTGTAAAGATGGCTTTAAGTCACTTTGAAAAGGTGTAGTCTCTTTCTCCAAGGAAATAGACAAGGAAGGGGTTATCTGCTCTGCTCCCCCTGCCCCACCGGCCCCCAATACCAAATGTATACATTCATTCAACTCTAGTAACTAAGGCAACCAAAGGACAATTTCATTTCTTTTCTTTCTTTCTTTCTCTTTTTCTTTCATTCATTCTTTCTTTCTCTTTCTTTCTTTCTTTCTTCCTTTCTTCTCTTTCTCTCTTTCTCTCTCTCTCTTTCTTTCTTTCTTTCTTTCTTCTTTCTTTCTTTTTCTTTCTTTCTTTCTTTCTTTTGAGACAGTCTCGCTCTCACCCACGCTGGAGCGCAGTGGCGTGATCTCAGCTCACTGCAACCTCCACCTCTTGGGTTCAAGCGATTCTCCTGTCTCAGCCTCTCAAGTAGCTGGGACTACAGGTGCCTGCCACCAAGCCCTGCTATTTTTTGTATTTTTAGTAGAGACAGGGTTTCACCTTGTTGGCCAGGCTGGTCTCAAACTCTGACCTCAGGTGAACCACCCGCCTCGGCCTCCCAAAGTGCTGGAATTACAGGTATGAGCCACTGCACCCGGCTGCAAAGGACAATTTTTTGAGACCCCCACACACCTTCAGAAGCCACACATAGTATTCATGTTAGAAACCACAACAAGCAATTAACAACTTCTAAAGCTAAAGACAATGATTCTGTAAAGTGCAAGAATGGTTCACTGTTTCTGCTTTTGTGGATTTCATTGTTTAAAATACTTTAAAAGAAAGGGTGGACGGGAGTAAACCTGGACCCCAGTCATATATTTGATCAAGAAATGACCCGTATGGCAAAGGTGAGACATGGACCAGCCCTCAGATGTCTCTCCAACTCTATGCACACCACTGAGGTAGGAGCTTTGTAAGAAACCCAGACCCTCTCAAGGGAGTTAAGGTTTCCTCTTGGCAAATCAGCTGAGGGTCTGAGACAGTCATACCCATGGGCTGCGTGCGACTTTGCATGCAAATGTACGAAATTCTAGAGCTGTACTGGATCAGCGACAAAGGGCAAGATCCAAGGCAACACCACAGGGGGCGAGGTCCTAGTGCAGACCACTGGCCATGTGTCGTCCAGCACAAATCAAGGGGCTGGAGGAAGGGGATGAGGTGGAAAACCCCGGCAGGCATTCTACAAAATGGTTATTAGCAAATTGTATTTAAAAGTATCAAAACATTTCAAAAAACTCTTAAAACTGCCAGGCTTGGCAGAAGCACAGGACAGGGTCTCCACATGCCCATGGCACTGCCCTATACCCCAGGCATTCATCCTGGAGGCCAGGATGCCACGCCCTTCCCTCCCCTCCCAGGCACTCAGAGTCCATGTAGACACAGGAGGTCCAAACCTCATCTGCACCTGTCTCTCCAGACGGGTTCCAGCCACAAACTCTGAGAGCCACAAGGCCCATGAGATGCTGCTACACCACGGAGGACCAGGGTGAAGGATGAAAGTCGGTGGCTCTACAGAGGGTTGGGGGTGGCAGAGGTCCTTTCACTTCCCAATTGCTGCAAGTCACTGAATGGTCACTTGGCTTACGGGCCAAGGTACACTGAACCACAGGTGAACACACCTGAGCTCACAAAGTAGGGCCCTGGACTTCAGAGGGTGAACCCCACTTCCCCCTCATCATTTGGGTGCCCACCTGAAAGCTGAACACCCCTTAGGGTTAGTTTCTGGGTCTCCATGAGGCCGCCTCATCATGAGTGGGGGCACTCAATAAAAATACACCCATATGGTTCCGCTCAGAGCAAGGTCTGAAGTCCCACTTGGTAGCCTCAATAAAATGGCAGAAGGATAAAAATACCAATTTCATGCCAAGTACAGCAATTTGATAAAATAATCTCTGTGCATTTTAAACAGCAGAAAGATAGCTATAAGCAACAAGGGTTCGTCAGCTGTCTGCTCCCTCCCTTCTGTTAGGGTAATACCTTTATGTCTTAGGCAAACAGCTTTCCAACTTGGGTAAGGACCCCAAACTTGCAACTATCATGAAGTTACAACTTTAATTCTTTAGAAATGAGAAAGGCCCAAACCTAAATAGAAGCGTGCCAGGCTTATTTTGAAAGATTTAAAAAATAAAAAAGATCCAGGTGTCCTCAAAATTCCCACAGAATAGCCTGAAGCACAGACAGTTTAACAACACGGTGACACGCGTGGCCCTTTTCATCTCCAAACGGCAGCCCGCAAGAGCCTGTGCCTTCGTCACTCTGGTCTGAAGCCCTACTATCGTGGCCACGCAGTTCAAAGGGCCACTGCATAGGTCCAGCCCAAACTCTGCCCGTTGGAGTCAAGCACCATTTTATTTTTTACCCAGGTTGGAGTGCAGTGGTATGATCATGGCGCACTGCAGCCTCAACCTCCCAGGCTCAGGTGATCCTCCCACCTCAGTCTCCCAAGTAGCCGGGACTGCCGCATGTCCCACCATCCCTGGCTAATCTTCATATATACATATATATATTTTGTGGAGATGGGATTTTGCCATGTTGCCCAGGCGTGGTCTCTTCCATTTTCAGTTAGAGTGCACAGCAGAGTGACTTTTCAACTTACAAACGCAAGTAACAAAACCCTGCCCCAGGTACCACCACGTGGCACCCTTGTGCCCATCTATGGACCCCAACAAGCTCAAAAACCTTTCTTGTCACAGTGTAGTCACCAACAAATATTAGAAGTTGGTCCACAAGATGAAACCGGTTTATTTTCCTAAGGAGTGCTCCCAACCTGATTAATATTAGATTCCAACCCATGTAAATTACAAACCACCTTAAGAGTCTCAGGAGAGACCACAAAGTTTTAGGCACAGGATGTCACATGTAACCCACGAGGCAGAAGAAAATCAGAATGGAAGCCAGCAGTTCACACATCTCCAGGGACAAGTCCCAGAAGCAAAACACAGAAGAGTTGGCTTAGGCTAAAAACCAGTGGCTCTCCCCTCCCCAGGGTCAAAGCTACCCTGCTCCTCAAATCACTCACAGAGCCTATGTGCTTTCCCCAGCAGCCCGAGATTCAGGTCAAACCACCCCCCATTTGTTCATGACCTAGGCTGAGCGGGGGAGGAGAGGCTGCGTGTACCATTTCCTACCTTCTGAGGGGGTCTTCAATCAGTAAAACCTTTCCAGAATAGGAAGGAGGTGAGCTGTCCCAAAGTCGGCAGAAGTTCTGCAAAACGTGTTTTGTGGGGGCCTGGGACTAGGTACGAGACAAAAAAGAGTTTCAGGCTCAAAGAAGTTTGGAAATGCTGGGTTAATGGAAGGGTAAATGAATGCAGGACTTCTCAGAGCCTTTCATACACCAGCACTGCAGAGCTCCAGAGTTCACAGCTTTTGGCTTTGTTTGTATGCCTTGCAGAACCTCTCAACAGTCGGTACGCCTCCAGGGACTTCAAAGGCAAATGACTAGCTACTTAATATGCAGACTGCTCACCTCACTCACAACCGAGGGCAGGCACTTGGCTATTGAAGCTTTCAGTCCCCCAAATGTTCTCATCTTTCCTGTATGGCTACAGAAACAGACCAATGGAAACACAGTAAACCCTGTAGAGAAGGGAAAGGAGGCACAGTAAAGAAGCAGAAGAAATGGAAATAAATGTTAACTAAGATTTTTTTCTTGTCTAGTATCAATCTTAACACATTGATCCTCATCCACTTGGCCCGCTGAAAGCCCTCTTAAAGGGCAAGCAACATTGACACCTGCTCCTAGAACTGTCTGCAGGAAGACTGGTGTTAGAACAGGAATGAAGATGAAGCACGTCTTGAAGTTTTCTGATCTCTGCTTTCAGCTCATTCACGCCTTCCTTGGCCCATGCTTAAAACCCACCACATTCCTATCCTCCCATAGTTCTGCACATTTCTCATCCACTCGGGCAGCCTAGAGCCCTCCTAAAGGGAAAGCGACACTGATACCTGTTCTACGAGGAGTCAGTGCATCCTAAAAGGGATGCCATCAGGGTGTGAACAGCTCAGAGAGAATGAGGAGCCCTGACGCCCTGAGGAGCCTGGAGGGTATTTCATCTAACCCTGTGGCAAGGGGGATGAACGAGGGAACAAGTCTATTTCTTCAAGAATTTGCCCAGCAGCATGAAACTACTTAGCAGCAGAAAACTGGGGTGAGAACTGGCGTGGGAGTTGGGGGGAGACTCCCACTGCTTTCTCAGGGATCCACACGGTGCCTCGAGATAAGAGTCAGAGAACAATCACAAATTCTGTAGCGATCACTTTTTCCTTCCTGAGACATAAACAGATTTGGGGAGCTGAGTACATCAGTAATACAAAAGATAGTGAGCTCAGAAAAATAAGAAAGCAAAAGGAAAAAAATGCACCAATTACAGAATAATATTTATAAAGAGCTTCACACCTATTTTCATTCTTGGTTGCCTGCAACCTTTTTGAATTCAAGAAGGTTTCCAGTGAGGAAAGTTGGAATTATTCAGCAGCAATGTTCATCCAGAAGCAACGTTCATCCGCTATGGAGAACGGCTCCCTGCAGGGAAGTTGCCACAGCTCACCTGACGGTCCAGGGAGCTGCGTGGCCGCCGTCACTCACCCACCCTCCTGGGAGTCTCTGTGCTCTCACTCATAAAACAAACACACCTGACCTTGCCAGTGATTCCCAGATGTGGCTGATGCCCAGAATTCCAAGAACCAGTAAAAATACAGTTCTGGGCCCCACCCCATCCTTGCTCCTGGTGGTTCTGGATTCCGTAATTCTGAGAGGCTCAGCAATCAGTATTCTTAAAAGCTCAGCCAGGTTTGGGGAGGCTTGGACTAGGTGATCTAAGATATACATCCCTTTGAGGCCGCAAGCTTCACTACAAAAATTTCTGAGTAACCCAAGTGCCAGCTACTCTCAGGGGGACGGTCAGGAAGGACTCAATGAGGAATGGCAACATGGGACAAAGACCTGCAGAGGTACAAGGGGGTTGCTCACTGCCTGGGCCCAGGGTTAGTTATTCAAGCAAGATTATGTGAAGTTATAGATAGTGTGATATCATAGAAATACCAAGAATCATAAAAGTAAAAAAAAAGCTGCTAAATTGTACATAATGTACATAATGTTTCCGGAATTCTAAGAAGTCGCTGCTGGTCTACAGGGGCCTGGGAGGTGACGGTGGGGTCCCTGGCCCCAGTCCTGGGGCCTCTTGCCTTTGCCTTTCTTCTTGTCCTCCGGCCGCGGCTCCAGGGCACAGACACAGGCTGACCCGCCGGCGATGGCCTTGGGCAGGCTGACGCCCCTGCTCCACTTGGCCTCGGTGGTAACCTGCACGGTCTTGGAGAAGGCAGTGTTCTCCCAGCCATAGCCGCCCAGGATGTAGATGCTGCCCTCCCACACGCCACGCCCGACTCGCTGTTGGCGTCAGCAGCGGCGCCACGCGGGTCCACTGGTTGCACTGCGGGCTGTAGGCCTCCACGCCCAGCATGTGGAAGCGCTCCGTGGACTCGATGTTGTCGTCGCTGCCCTTGATGGAGCAGATGCTGTAGCCCAGGCTGTACATGCTGTGCCAGCCACGCGCCGTGGTCACGGACCGCCGCTCCTCCCACACGTCCGTCCGGTGGTCGTAGCGCAGCAGGTTCTTGCGGTAGGGGCCGATTTGGTAGTCGTGGCCCCCCGAGATGTACACAAAGTCTTTGTTGATGGTGCCCGGCGGGGCCGTACGTGAACCTTGGCAAGTCGGCCACATAGGACCAGGAGTCGGTCTTGGGACTGTACGTCTCTACTGAAGACAGAGCTCCGTTCTCACTCCGGCCACCGACGGCCACAAGCATGTCTTCGATGGAGGCAAGGTAGAAATCCACGCGGCGCTGGTTCGTGAAGGCCACCTTGATCCACTGTTTACAGCGGGGGTCATACCTATAACGAAGATTGGAGGCCGCCTCCCCTCGGTTGTCAGGTGAGAAGCTGCCGCGGGGGATGCTGAAGCCCCCCAGCACCGCCACACAGTGGTGGCTCCGCCGGGCGGGCAGCGGCGTCTCCTCGACCCACTGCTCGCTCTTGGCGTCCAGGTAGCAGGTGTAGTCACTGAGCTCTAGACACCCCTCGGAGACCTCGCCGCCCACGAACAGCAGGCGCTCCTGGTTGGTGCGCTTGGTCTGCATGACCGGCTGGGCCGCCACATTGTGGTAGCGCAAGGCCTCCTCCTCCATGAAGCGCTCGCAGTTGGCCTCCTTGGGCAGCAACGAGCACAAGGCCGGCTTGACGCGGTGCAGGAGGTCGTTCTTGGGGATGAGCGGGAAGTGGATGCTCTCCAGCACCTGGCGGGCGTGGGCCTCGTGCTCCGGCTGCTGCGTCAGCCACTGCAGGGCGGCCTGCAGGAGGTCGTGCTCACACACCCTCTGCACCTCGCTGCTGCTCAGGTAGACACACAGCTTCTGCATGCAGACGTTCTGCAGGAAGTCGGACGTGTAGGACAGCGAGCCAAAGTGGTTCAGGATGAAGCGGTCGATGAAGGTGTCCAGCCGCTTGGGGCTGTAGATGGAGGCCAGCTCCTGCAGGTACAGGTAGTTGTCCTCGCTCACCTCCTGCTCCAGGTACTCACAGCAGAAGTCCACCACCGTCCAGATGTGCAGCAAGTGGACCGTCTCCAGGACGTAGTCGATGTTGCCGCCGTCCAGCACCAGCTCCCCGCCATACAGGAAGTCCACCACGGCCTTGAGCCCGATGTAGGAGTCGCCGATCTGCTCCACCTCCTTCGGGAAAGCTTCCCGCATGCAGATGGTAGACGGAGCTGAAGTAGTCGCTGCACACCGCCAGCAGGCTAAGGTGGGCTGGCACGCGCTGCTCATCGGCCACGAGGACGATGTCGCAGAACAGGTCGCGGAGACGCTGCTCGTTCAGCCGCTGCAGTACGGTGGTTGAGTGGTCGGGCCAGCGGTACACCTTTGATGATTCGCTGATCTTGTATGGCCGAGACACTCGAGTCGGCCTGCTTCCCTCCATCATTAAAGAGATCTCAGTCCTGGCAGGACCCGCTACGGACTCAGTGCGAGGCCGAGCGTGTTTTTCTTTCTAATTCTGCAGCAGCATGACGGTGTTTACGCCATTATTTCGAAGTGAAGCGACATTAATTGCAGAACACAGAAAGAAGGTCTCGCCACGCAACGAAGCTCTGTGCCTGGCAGCAAAGAGAAACTTTTCTATTATTCATACTGCAAAAGACCAGGGGAAAGCGCGAACGCAGTCCCCCACTACCACAAATTATGCAGTCGAGTTTCCCACATTTGGGGAAATCGCAGGGGTCAGCACATCCGGAGTGCAATGGATAAGCCTCGCCCTGGGAAAACCACCTTCGTGATCATGGTA
>NW_022438116.1:0-18887 GCF_009761245.1 Sapajus apella | reverse complement strand
GCAGAAGCCTACTGAGTTTCCAATAGCCAAAGCTAGAAAATTTTGAGTAAAATAACGTAATATTGGATTTTAATTTAAAGTATAAAATAGATATTTGTAAGTCCATAAAGATATAAATGATTGAATAAATAAATAGGGGAGAAGAAACAAATTATTCCTGCAGAAAAAATTCAAACAATTCTTGCAGATTGTTTGTGTGCAAGAAGGTTTACATCTCAAGCATGGGCATCTTGTTGCGACTTTTCTCTAAAAGTTCAATAGACAAAGCAGGGAAAACGGCTACCTTTACATGGAGAAACCTGACAAACAGCACTTCAGCCAAATGATCAAGGTTAATATATACTGGGATTAGTCTCATTGATAGTATGTATCTTTTATATAAAAATATCACTTGACCTCTGAATTTTCTTTGAAAACCCATAATCTGGTCTAATCATGAGAAAAAAAAATCAGACCATCCTAATTGAGGAGCATTCTATAAAACATCTGACCAGGACCTCTCAGAATTGTCAAGGTCATCAAAGTAAGGAATATCTTACAGTCAAACCAACAGGAACCTGAGGAAACAGGTTGATTAAATGTGACGTGGAATCCTGGATAAGATCTTAGGACAGAAAAGGGACATCAGGTTAAGATTAAGAAATTTTTTTTAAAAGTATGAAACGTAGTGATGTTATTAATGGATTATTGTATGTATCAATACTAGTTCATTAATTATAACAAATGTATCATACTGAAGTAAGATGTAAATAATGGGGGAACTGCATGTGAGGTACATGGTAATTCTCCATACTCTTAGTACTATTTTTCATAAAGTATAAAACTATTCTAAATAAAAAGTATGGGCCAGGTGCAGTGGCTCACGCCTGTAATCCCAGCACTCTGGGAGGCTGAGGAGGGCAAATCATGAGGTCAAGAGATCGAGACCATCCTGGCCAACATGGTGAAACCTTGTCTCTACTAAAAATACAAAAATCAGCTGGGCGTGGTGGCATGAATCTGTAGCCTTAGCTACTCAGGAGGCTGAGGCAGAAGAATCTCTTGAACCTGGGAGGCGGAAGTTGCAGTGAGCAAGATTGTGCCACTGTACTCCAGCCTGGTGACAGAGCACGACTCTCTCTCAAAAAAAAAAAAAAAGAAAGAAAGAAAAAGAAAAAAGTGTGTATGTGTGTATGTGTATATAAAATATATATTGTGTAGTTATGTATATATAACCATAATGTTTGTCCATTTAAACCTTCCATAAATCTTAACTCTACTGACAAAGCTTCCATGTGATCAGACCCTGCACTGTCTGGGAAATCAGTATATTAACTCCACATTGGTCTGGAGTTAATATTCTGTTTTTTGAATATGCTCAGAATAGTCCTACTTCTACATCTTTCTACATGCTATTCCTTCTTATTGAAAAACTCCCCAGAAACTTCTAAATATCACCTTATCAGAGAGATACTCTATGATTATCTGAGGCAAAACAGACCTTGCCACCATTCCCCATCATTTTCCCTGCTTTATTTCTTGTCATAATACTTATGCCCACCTGGTTTATATGTATACGTATAAGTGCATGTGAGTGTATGCGTGTGTGTTCATATCCATCTGTCCCAAAAATTACTATGTAAGTTTTATACAAGAATTTTTTGACTATTGTGAGCACCGCTTTGATTCTAGTTTGCAGAACAATGCTGGCATGTTACAATGTTCACAAATATTTCTTGAATAATGCATGAATAAGTGAATTGAAGTGAATTATTTGTGTTAAATAGCACAACTTTCCCTAGGAACTATGATGAAAAAGCAGTATCTATAGCTTGAAATATATTGATCAACACTGGTGTTAAAGGTAAAATAAGTAAAGATCTAACCCAAATATTGGTACTTTTAAGAAACAAATTGTGTATATTGTATATAGTGGCATAAAATTATAGAGGATTAATAATCCCAGTCAACAATATGCATATTGAAAATAATAAATAATAACTAAGCTTAAACTCATCTCATCTCATACTAGTCTATTACTAAGCTTTTTCAACTTTGTCATGGCAGGTAGCTTATTGACACATAAAGCATCTAGCATTCAATAAAAAAAGGATTATAAATTTTCTTCTGCAGTACACACAGCATCCTCAAAATAGATTTTTCTGATATTTAAAGAGATTTAGCACTGACATACATAGTATATTATCATTTCAGACTCCACTGTGATTTATATTGACTTGAATCCAAACTTATTTTGATATATGTTTAAAGTGTTAGAAATGAAATTCTATGATTTTCCCAGATATAAAATTTATTAACCACCTTCAAACTCAGGACAAGTTATTTGTTGGACTTAAATGCTGCTAGCCACAATCTTCTTGAATTGTTATAATATGTGACTAAGAACTACTTCAGGGCATAATGCACCCAAAGAAGTAGAAACTTACATTGAATTAGAAGTAAAAGTAGGAGAAAAAGGCAAAGTTAATTCTATATATTTACATTTTCTGTTGAATAAGAATCTTTAATACTCTAGCTAAAAGATTCAATTATTGTCAATAGTTATACATATGGTTCACTTTATGATGTGACTTAAACCCTACTGGTATACTGTTGCTAAAATCTAAGTCCTATTTGGGAGATTATTTGTATTGTAAAGACTCTTTAATTTTCTGCATATTACAATGTTTTGGTATTTAAAAATGCCTCTATGTCTGGGAAAAGACTGCCCTTCCTAGGGCTAGATAATTCTTAAAAGCAGCAAAAGTCTAACTGGGAGTATATCTCTGGTATGCAAACTAAGCAATCTAGAGCTATATCTCCTCTCTCTGGAACATATTTATTAGTCTCTATCAACCTCAGTACATTTGTTGCAATTAACAAACAACACTGACACATCATTATCACGCTAAATCCATAGTTTACCTTAAGGTTTACTCTTGGTGTTGTATATTCAATGGGTTTCAACAAAGACATGGCATATATCCACCATTACAATATAGTACAGAAGAGTTTCACTACCCTAAATATTCCCTGTGCTTCTCCTATTTTCCTCTCCTCCCAACAAACCTTTGACAACCACTGATACTTTTACTGTCTCCGTAGTGCTACCTGTTTCAGAATGTCATTTAGATGTAATCACACAGTATGTAGCGTTCAGATTGGTTTCTGTCATTTAGTATAATGCCTTTAAGGTTCGTCTGTTTTCTTTTCATGGCTTACAAGATCACTGTAACTAACACTGAATAAATATTTTATTGTATGGATGTACCATAGTTTATCCAGTTATCTGTTGAAGGATATCTTGGTGACCTCCAAGTTTTGGCAATTATGGTTAAAGCTGCTATAAACAGCACATGTAGGTTTTTGTGTGGGCATACCTTTTTACCGTATGTAGGCAAATACCAGGGAGTGTGTCTGCTGGATCTTTGGTAAGCATATGCTTAGTTTTGAAAGAAATTGCCAAATTATATTTTAAAGTGGGTATAATCATCAATAAATGAAAACTATTATTATTCTACATTCTTATAAGCATTTGATGTTCAGTGTTTGGTGTGTAAAGTATCTTGTTTTAATTTGCAATTCCATAGTGATGTATTATGTTGAATATTTTGATATGCTGCTTGCCATCTGTATGTCTTAAATTGTAAGGTATTCCAATCCTTGGCCCATTTTTAAACTTTTAAAAATTAATTTGTCCATAATTTAATTTTACTGTTCAATTTTAATGGCTTTTTGTCTATTTTGAATAACAGTCCTTTTCAGATGCAATTTGGAAATATTTCTCCCAGTTTGTTGCTTGTTTTCTCATTGTCTTAACAATGTATATACAGAGAAAAAGTTTTTAATTTTAGAGTAGTTCATATTATCAATTAATTTTATGGTTATTTTAGAATTGTGTCAAACCATAGTAATCTACATTTTCTCCTATGTTATCTTCTAGAAGTTTCACAGTTTTGCATATCACATTTAGGTCTATAATCCATTTTAAGGTTTGTTTGGCAAAAGTTATAAGGTCTCTGTCCGGATTCATATTTTTATATTTTCAGTTTTGCTGTTGTTGTAGCTGTTCTGCATGTAGATACCCAGTTGTTCCAGCACGATTTGTTGAAGCGTCTATCCTTTTGGCACTGATTGAATTGCCTTTTCACCATTGTCAGTGATCAATTGACCAAATTCATGTGGGCATATTTATGACTGGTTTGTTCTATTCCATTGATTTATTTGCTTATTCATTGACCAATACCTCACTGATTTGATTGCTGTAGCTTTATAGTAAATCCTGAAGTTGCATAGTGCCAGGCTTTTGACTTTGGTTTTCTCCTTCAGTATTGCAATATTTACTATTCTTGGTCTTTGGCATCTCCATTATAAACTTAAGTTTACTTTGTTGATATACACAAAATGACTCGCTAGGATTTTTACTGGGATTGCATTGACTCTATACATCATGTTTAGCACACTGACATCTTGACAATAGTATTAGTCTTCCTATTTATAAGCATGGAAATCTATTTATTTTATTCTTTGTTAATTTCCATTGTATAAGACAGGAATTGACTTTTTCATATTAACTTTGTATCTTGTAATCTTGCTATCATCACTTATTAGTTCAACAAGTTCTATTGTAGATTAGATTTTATACATAAATAATCCTATAATTTGTGAACAAAGAGAGTTTTATTTTTTCCTTCCGAGTCTGTATATCTTATATTTCTTTCTCTTGTCTTATCACATTAGCTAAGACTTCCAGTATAATGTCAGAAAGGAATGTGTGAGTGGTAACATTCTTGCCTTGTTCCTGATCTTAGTAGAAAGATTTCTAGCTTCTCATTACCAAGTATGCTGTTATCTGTAAGGTTTCTCTATATGTTCTTCAATTGGATGAAATTTCCCTTTATTCCTAGTTTGCTGATAGTTTTTTTTTATCATGATTGAGTGTTGAACATTGTCAAAGGTGTTTTTATGTATTTATTATGTATTTTTTCTTCTTTAGCCTATTGATGTGATGAATTACATTAATTGATTTTTGACTGTTTTCCTAGTTTGCATACCTAGAGATTCCTACATGGTCATGATGTATAATTGTTTTCATAAGGTTTTGGACTTGACTTATTAATATTATATTGAGGATTAATACATCAATATTGATGAGGGATTGTAGTCTCTAGCAGATTCTGCTTTGAAGCAACAATACGACCAGTTTTACGCAATGGTACATATTTGGTCTACATTAACAGCAACTACCATATGCCTTATTTTACTATCTTCTTTTGTGAATAGACATTATCAAGTGATTTATTACTGGTTATTAAGACAAAAACATACTGAGGAAGTTTCTTTTAGAGATTTTCTTTTAGTTATCAATAGAAAATATGAGACCCCCTCAGACCTTGGTCCTACCTACTTCTACATTCTTCTTCATTGAATGCAGGTATTAAAGTAAGGTAGCTATTTGGGGTCATGAGGAAAAGGCCTAGCAAACAACAGATATTAGCTCTGTCATTTTTAATACACTGATAAAATGCAAAAATTTGATTAACTCCAGATTTCATTATGCCAGCAAAATAAAAGTGCATTGTTTAAGCTACTGTTAATTTACCTGTTTACTTTCAGACAACGCATTTCTAATGATTCAGCTTCCTACAAATATCAGTTCCTTTATTTTGAGGTAACTAATGATTTTGAGTTATATCTGAGAGTGTGTGTCTGTGTGTTTTATAAAGGAAGACCAGGAAATAATAAATTTCTAGCATGAGTTATTTTAAACAATACTTTATGTTATTCAGCAAGTGTTTACTTAGTATGTACTCTATACAGCATTAGCACATTGTCTTGAACCTGGAGTGAGATATCAGGTTGTTTTAAGTATTAATATTAATATTTTCAGTATTTTTATAGTGGCACTTTCAGATGTTCTTTTTTAATTTACTAATATTTAAAGCCAATTTACAGTTATGCTTTAAAATCAAAATAATTTTCATTTAAGTAACTAGATTAGGATAAGTCTAGAAGATCCATTAAGCCACCAAAGCTATTCATCTAAAGAAAAATACACGTTAAGTGCCAATTATATTCACTATTTTAAGTTCTGAGTTTACTGCGACAAACAGAGCAGACAAGACACATGCATTTTACAAAATTTACAATATACTAAATGGAAAGAGGCAATAAAAATAAAACAATTGATAATTTCAAATAACATTGAGTGATCAGAAAAATATTAAGAAAAAGTTTTAAAACTGACAAATTAGAGTTACTTTAGTTAGTATAAAGAAATATGAAATTATGTTGTAGAAATAAATTAGAACTCTCTTTGATGTCACAAAAAGGTACTCAAATTTCATAAAGATGAAGATATTCTCAGCTAGTTTCATCTTAATGAATCTTGTCAAACCGGTTGCTCACAGATGAAATATCTTGCATTCTTACATTTAATCGTCTGGTTTGGAGTGGAAATTTTATGAAATATTTTGGGCAAACTTTTTTAAGTTATAGGATTATTTATAGCTCAGTCTAGGGAACCAGGAGGCATGAGTTCTACTCATAGCCTTGCAATAATGAGGTATCTATCCTTAGGAAATCATTTTGCTCAGTTTTACAAAGTTTCGGAGCTATATATTAACATCTGCAAAACTAAAGAATTGGGGCAATGATCTTTAATATCCTTTATGTTCAAATTTTGAAGCTTCTTTTAGCTCATGATTTGAAAATAAGGATTCCGCTGAGAAATTCAGCATGTAAATAACAAAATGTTCTCTATAAAATTTCTGATATAAGGATTGAATAATTTACCATCTGTAATACTTGAAAGGATGTATTTATACCTAATATATATACAGAAAACCATGTAACATCTCATTTACTTCCTTAAAATATTTAGACATTTTAATTATCATTTCTATGTCTTTTTCTGTCAAAACGAAAACATATTTAGAACAATTTTATTCACTTTGTATTTTGCTTAATTATTTCTGGTAGTCAGCACTCATATATAAACCTGGACACTTGTAGCAGAAAAAAAACTGGATTCTTGTAGAAATAATTAAATTGGATCCCTTATTTGCAATTATAAAAATGAAGATGTCATTTTAAATTTGGGCCAAAGCGTATAAGGATTGTGCTGGTTTTTGACAAGCTGTATAAGAATGCCTTAACAATTGCATAAAGTTAACTTTAAATAGTAGTCAAAGATTTTAGTCTGCACACAGAAAGTAACCCCAAGGTAGAAAACTCAATTACTCCAAATTATCTCAACTGCCTTCTTTTTTCATAGCTAAATGATCAAAACCTTCTGTTAATTTTACCTCAGCAGAGTATTTCAAATACACTTGTCCTTAAAATGCTTGTTGTCTGTAACTCAGTTCAAGCCTTCAATTTCTCTTAGAAGAGAGGTGGTAGTAGCCTCCAATGCTATGCCAACCACCCTCCTAACAAAGTCCTCCTCATTAATGTGGTTCAGGCTGCTTTTGTCTCTAGATTATACTTCTTATAATACAGTAAGTTGTATAAGAACAGAGAGAGTTCATTTGTATCATCACCACATTATGAGAAAATATAACACATAGTAGGCAGTCTACTCATAGCAGAAACCACGTAACACCTGTTGAAATGTACTACAATTTCAGTGTAGCTCGGGAGGAGGGGTAAATTATTGGTCAAAAATTTCTTAACACTAACTAATCAAGGTAGCTTTTTAAAACATTATATACAGTGAACAACCCCCCTTTAGAAGTGATACTTTAATTGAACCTTGAGGTTTATAGAATATATATGGGAAGGGTACATTTCAGGCAGATGGAAAATGTGTGTTGGAAAGTAGAGGTCGTCTAACACTGCGGTAATGTAAGATGTGAGAGAAAACAATCAGGTAAAGATTGTGAAGGTAAAAGAATCAAATCATAAGGAATTTTTTATTCAATTTCTAGGAGTTTAAAATTTATTTTGTAGTTGAAAGAGACTGCTGAATGATTTTAAGCATGGAAATAAAATAACTCTATTTGCAATTTAGTGAGATACCAAGTTTGGAGATAGGAGGATCATTTGGTAAAGCACCCCTGGCCGTGTGAACTTACATAAGAATGCTAGATACTATATTATTACATACAAATATCCAAGATTTTATTAGATCAAAAACTGCAGAGGTGGAAATAGTCATTATGTTGAACATATAGAAATTAATGGCATATAGATCTGAAAAAAGAGATAAAAGTACAAGGGTAGTCTAAGTTGATTTTTTAATTTCTAGATTGGGCAAGTGGACAGTTTACGGGATCATAAATCAATATAAGATAAAAGGAAAATAAGTACATTTCATTTTTGGTATGTTTAGTTTCACATAGTTATGGGAAATTTAAGAAAAAATGTCCAGTATTTAGTTATATATTTGTCAGGATCTCAAGAAAGTGACCTGGGCTGGAGCTATAGATTTAGGAGGCTTCTGAGTAAAACTAGTAAACCAGAGACTAAATGAAATAACCAAGGGAGTCAATTTAGAATGAGGAAAGAAACAGAGAGAGGGAGACAGACAGACAGAAACAAAGACAGAGACAGAGAGAGACAAGGACAGAGAAAAGGAGATAGAGAAAAAAAGGGAAGAAGAGAAAAATCAGATATGACTATTAAGAAGAAATTTCCATATGCAAATGAGAAAAACTACGCAAAACATATTTTGCATAAGCCAAATAGGAGAAAGTTTCATGAAGAATCTTGTGAAAATAAGTTTCAAATGTTCAAAGAGCAAGTGAAACATAAAGATTAAAATAATTTACTATATTAGCTTAAATTTCAGTAGTGAAAGATGTCAGAATAAAATAGCCTGGGTCAGAAATTATACTTTTATATAGCAACTTAATTTTTCATAAGAATTAGATATTTATTTGGTAAGGGCACTTTAGCTTCACTGGTTACATAAATCAATCTAACTCTATTTTTCATTCTATTTAGCAGGAATTACCTAAACTCAGTTAGTTTATACAGTTTCAGGATCAGAAGGTCTCTGTTCAGGGAGGTGATGAAGAACGATAAACCACCAGAAAAAATTTCATTAGAAATAAATGAATTGGTTCAAAATAAATCACAGAAAAAAAATTCATGCTACCATTTTTATTGAAAGGATAACTAAAAACACTCAAACCTACTGTAGCATTCTTGGCTTTCTTCTTTATTCTATAATAAACTTCCAGGTGCACAAAAATATATCATAAAAAAGGGAAGACAACCACGTATGAAGCTCCTAACTTTTACAAACTTATTATATAACTTACAATAATTTATTGCTTTATATGTCAACAATTTTTACCTCTTTTAGAGATGTTTCCTATACAGGACCCCATATGATCTGAGTGACAACAAAATAATCAAAATACCTCCTTTTCTTATGTTTTAGGTGAAGCAGTTGAGGTTTCTTCCATGGGTCCAGGGAATTGATTAAGATCATTATTCTAGAGTTCAAGCCTGAAGACTACAAAAGACCAGTAAAGCCACAGACACAACTAATATAGCCTCCCAATTTATTCAAGTTTAAGAGAAAAAAGAAAGTAAGCAAAAGCTGTGTTAGCATTTAGCTTATTATGAGTTTTCCCAGCATACACTCCTATTAGTTTAATGACTTTTAAAATGGGCATTTAAAGCAGGACAAAAAAGAATATGCAGCAAAGTAGACTATGTGGGAGTTATTTATTGGGGTGGGCATGGATGATGAATCATGCTTACCGTGTATAAAATTGCTGCTGAGCCTTTGCAATACTCTGTGCAGTTAGTTTATTGGAAGCTTGAGAAATCTGTGTGCATTTCTGCTCAGACCCTCCAAGATATGATTTAGTATTAAAATAAATATATTTTCATAAATATTTTTAACTTTATAAAAAGGAAATGGTCATAAGAATTTGAGTAAGTTTTGAGTTATGCCTCCTACATCTTCAAATATATTCTGCCCTGGTAATTTTTGATGGTGTGGTTGAAAGAAGCCTGGAATTATACTTCAGGTTTTCCTTTCTGGATGCCATTTACACCTCTTCCTTAATATATAACCTTGGGGATACACTTGGCTATCTCTGAGCTAGATTATTTTTATTCTTAATCTAGAGAGTATAATTGTTGCGCTGGCTACTTCACTGGTGATAGCAACAGGAGACAGGCAAATGCCTAGGCAGACAGGTGCGGGTCCCCAGTGAAACACCACCTCCAAGCCAAACAGTTTAAAGCCTGAAAACCAAGCTACAAGTTAAATCCTCGAACTAGATTGAGAACTTGTCTTCCCGATTGGCATGCTTTCCCTGATTGACCCTCCTCACCCCTGTCTTAGTCTGTTCTCATGCTGCTAATAAAGACATACCCAAGACTGGGTTATTTATAAAGAAAAAGAAGTTTAATGAACTCACAGTTCCACATGGCTGAGGAGGCCTCACAATCATGGTGGAAAGTGAAAGAGGAGCAAAGGCATGTCTTACATATTGGCAGGCAAGACAGCTCATGTAGGGGAACTGCCCTTTACAAAACTATCAGATCTTGTGAGACTTACTATCACAAGAACAGCACAGGAAAAGCCCACCCCCATGATTCAATTACATCCCACCAGGTCCCTCCCAGGACATCTGGAGATTATGGGAGCTACAATTCAAATTGACATTTGGGTTGGGAAACAGACAAACCATATCATTCGACCCCAGGCCCCTTGCAAATCCCATGTCTTCACATTTTAAAATACAATTATGCCTTTCCAACAGTCCCAGAGTCCCACAAAGTCTTAACTCATGGCGGCAGGCCAGACAGCATGTGTAGGAGAACTGCCTTTATAAAACGGTCAGATCTCATGACACTTGTTTACTATCATGAGAGAAGCATAGGAAAAACCCACCCCCATGATTCAATTATCTCCCAACAAGTCTCATGACACGAGGAGTTTATGGAATCTACAATTCAAGATGAGATTTGGGTGGGGACACAGCCGAACCATATTATTCCAGCCCTGCCCCCTCCCAAATCTCATGTCCTCACATTGCAAAACACAATCATGCCTTCCCAACAGCTCTCCAAAATCTTAACTCTTTCCAGCATTAACCCAAAAGTACAAGTTCAAAGTCTCATCCAAGACAAGGCAAGTCCCTTTTGATCACATGATCTCTCTCTTCAAGACTTTAACTCCTTTTGAGGCAATGGGATTCCTGTGCAAAGGTCTAGGAGCTGCCTCAAGCCAAATTTATGAAGTCTGGTCTGTAAAAGAAACACAGTGAATGATGTGTTTTCTATCATCTGTTACAGAATGAAAGGTGGTGCTCTAGTGATTCTTCAATCTATAATTCTACAATTAGGAACGTAACATTTTTGACTAAAGATATGTTCAAACGAGGCAACAAGTGGCCATGAATTAAAATTTTAACGTTTGAACTACTGAACAATGGATATATTTTTTAAACTACTCATGGAGCAAAACAGAAAAAGAAAAGCTCAGTTAGACTAATTATTTGGGACTTCAGAGAACTCTAGTTTATTCACTGTGAGTGGGTTAACCTTATATTCTGGTTTGATGGAATATTCTCACATTATTCCTGTTGTCTTGTCATATTTATCATTAGTGACTCTTTCTCCCTGAAAGTGTTTTAGTTTGCATGTAAAATATACAGACATCTAATTTATCATTTGAATGTAACTGTTGAGTCAATACAAAGTAAGTCAAACCAAATATATTTTTCTTGATGCACATGTTTGGAGTAAATATGGATTTTAATGAAACTGAATCTAGCAAAGGGCAGTTTATTTTATAAAATAGAAATGAATAAAATTTTAAGGATATTGATGCTATAAGATAAAAACTGAATAAATAAAATCCTTGCTAATTGTTATAATTAGATACTGGCAGGCTAATCATAATTCAGCAAAATTCTGTATCTCTAAGTAATAATAAGGGTCTTTAAAGACCTTTATTATTTTATTATTTAAAGACCTTTAAAGATTAAACTAAAGTATTAGTTTAATCTTGGCTCCTGTTTGAGATTTTAGTTTGCATTTCTTATTCTCATAGCTTGGGAAAATTAACTAACCTTTTGACCTCAATTTTGTAATCTATAAAACACATAATAACAAAAGCCACCTCAATGGATTATTGTGAAAATGAAATGGCATAGTGCAAATATTTAGCAGACCTACTGATATCAGTGTTCAGAAATTATGAGCCACTGTTGCTACTAATTCTGTGATGTTGATAACTATTACTTTGCAAAATACTAGTTTCACTACAATCATTTATATTTATTATAAATATAGGATAGCCAAAGGAGGTACCACATAAAAACATTATTTAAAAATCAAAGTGAACATACATTTCTTTTTAAATAATTTTTCTGGAAGAAGTAACAGGTACTGTAAAAGATAAATTCAAAAATTAAAATCTAGGAATGATCCCTACATACAAATTCCAAAAGGTAAGCCATGTCTCAAGGACCATTTATTGACTGTTTATATATATTAAAAATTAAAAAGAATACAAGCTATGACAATATTTATTACACGGAATTCCAGAAGAGATAAATACTGTGTGAATTATGGTGTTATAAAATTGTACAAGGGCTGGGTGTGGTGGCTTATGACTGTAGTCTCAACATTTTGGGAGGCGCAGGTGGTAGGAATGTCTAGTCACAAGTTTGAGACCAGCCTATGCAACAAATTGAGACCTTGTCTCTTGTCTCTAAAAAAGTGTTGCATAAAAATTAGGTAGGTGGGCTGGCATGCACCTGTAGTCCCAACTACTCAGGAGGTGGAGGCAGGAGGATCACTTGAGCCCAGGAGCTGGAGGCTGCAATAAGCAATGATGCTGCCACTGAATTCCAGCCTGGATGACAGACTGACGCTATCTCATTAAAAAATAAATACCTAAATAAAAATAAAATGAAAAAGTGAACTGTTTCCGCCTTTGTATATGTAGGACTTTCACACTGATTTATCAGAAAAATTTTAGATATTCTATTTTGTAAAAATATTGCCACCACAACAATTTCAAAGCTCTGTAGTGTCCCAATGGCATGTGTTTCCACAGTTCAGAGAACATTTCCACAAACATCTCCTTGGAGCCTCACAAGAATCCTGTGATTTAAGCAAGTCAGCTCTCTCAGTCTTCAGGCTAAAATTCCTTCCCATATTCCTACACCTTCTTTAAAAAGATAATGTGACATTTTGCATTACTCCACCATCATAAAAATAATCACATGGAGACTACCTTTTTAAGCATAACGAGTGGCTTGATTATAATGCTATAGGCAAACGACTGAAGATTTCCTTTGTCTGAAGAAAGCAGTACTGGCTCTACCAAATATTTATAGTGTAAAACTCAGTTTCAACATTTGTAGAATCTGAATTTAAAAATTACCTCTCAGGACTGTCATAAAAATTCAATAATATGCTTAAAATTTTTCACATAACCTGCACAAATTAAATGCTTCCACAGATTTGTATAAAACACAACACCAACATATTTCAGGTGTTCATTAAGAATCGCTTCACGATCAATAATTTTAAATTACCACTCTGCAAAAAATTGTTAGCAGAAGTTGTTGAGTTTTCATTGCAATTAAAAGTCTAATGATACTACCTTCAGTATTGCTAATACTAGTTAGTAATAGTAGACATAGTATTTTCACGAGAAATAATAGTAATGATAATAACCATATTTAGATTTTATAAAATACTTTTTTCAGATAGTAATCATTTTTATTTTCACAATAATCTGATGAGGGAAGCACCACTATTTTCCTATTTTAATGTTGAAGAAGCTAAGGGATCTTGATTTGCCCAAGATCAAACTTCTGCTTAGTAGGGGCTTAGATTTGAATCCAGAAATTTCACCTCCAAGATGTGTGCTCTTCACAATTATTCTATTAATAATTTATAGAGGATCTATAATAGAATTACACTGGTGTGTTTAGAAAAACTATTATTTTATTGTTTATACAGAATATAAAAACTACCTGTTTAATCATTTTCAGTTAAGTATAATGTGAAGTAAATACATAAATTAACTGACACAAATCTGAGCTCCTTTTTTCTTAATGTGTTTTCCATTTTCATTGTAAAGTGTAAGAATCTTATTTCTTAAATGATAACAATGCTAACATTAATAATCAAGAATTATTAATAATGTACCTTTTGAGTGCCTTAATTGTATAAAGGGCATTTGTTGTTTGTGAATATTCTACTTTATTTTATCATTTAATATAATTCAGAATACATGAATAAATTAAAAATTGTGAGATATTTTGCAATTTTGTAGGGGACATTAAAATTGAAATTATCAATAAAATAATTCAAAATTTTGTGAAGTATTATGCTTTCCAAATTTTTTCATTTTCTTTAACATAACTGTTTTCTATCCGTTTCAAAACACACGGACTGAATTTTTCTTTAGATCAGTGTTTCTTTGATTAGGTCACTGTAAAGAGAAATTCAATAGACCTTAAGGCCTTGCTCTCCCTAGTACTTCTTGGACTGTTTGTAGCTGGCAGCAGAAGGTAATAATATATTTTGAATTATTAAAGTAAAGGTTCATTTTTAACATTAATGAAAAATTCAAAGACAGGTTTTACTACAAGAATCGCTGTGAGAAAAAATGAGACTTTATTTTAGTGTGCATTATAGTTTCATATTATAATAAATATAACATCAACATTAATAAATATAGCATTACAGACACGGAAAAATGTGTTTATTTGCAACCTTGGCAATTTCGCACATTTTGGTTACAAAACTGTACTTTTTGGGGAAAAATAGAACAAAGACACAAATGATTATTCGAAAATATGCTAAAGGTGGTTACTATCTCATGATACCTAACAAAATAACCAAATTTAGTAATTTTTGCTTCTATTTGCATTATCTGATATTTTCTAAAACACTATACTTTTATATTTATAAATGTCAACATTTGCATCTTGATTTGTAAACATGTTTGTTATAAAATTAGACTTTATACAGTTTACTTCAACTTGCTTTTTTTTTTTTCTGATTCTATTACTTTTATTAAATAGTGGGTTTCCACACATGGCTTTTTAAATAATCCAGGCAGGGGGAGAAGAGAGGAGGGCACACTTGGAACTCCCCTCCCCACAATACGTGATTATTTACATTTTAGCAATTGGACAATCCCGGCTCAGGAGAATGTTGCAAGAAATCTGCTAAAGTTGGAGGGGGCGCCCCAGGAGAACAAACAGCAAGCCTTATTTCCCCTAGCCCATCCCCCAAAAAACCATCCATCCCATCCTAGTGTCTGGTGGGGTCCGGTGGTGTCCATCTCCCATTCCTTCCCAAATTCGGAAGTAAGGTTCTTCTCACCAGAATAAGAGCACTTTGGATAACAGAGTAGGATCCCCTCACCAAAAAAAAAAAAAAAAAAAAAAAAAGCCTTGGAGTAACAAGGGATTACCTCCCCCAGAATAAGGAATCCTGGGCTGAGGCAGGTAAGCAGCTTGACCCAATATGGGACCCTAGGCCAGGGGAAAGGGGTCCCTTTGCTAAAATAAAAGTTACTAGGGTATTGGAAGGAAAGCACCCTTGCCCAAGTAAGAGCATATGAAGGAAGTTTGTGTGATGGTAGGAGGAGGTGCCAATGTAGGGGTGACACGTCATCAGAATGAGTCCCGGGGCTCAGAATGGAAACAACTTCACCCGAAATAAACGTCGTTAGCAAAATTAGAAACAAGAAGTTCCCCCTCCAGAATCAGGGACCACAGGTTCTGGGAAGAAATCTTCTTTGTAGGATTGGGAAGGGAACTGGGCAGACTTGGCTTATGTCTTCTAACCCCTGATCCTCAATCCCTTACCTCAGTAATACTGGACTTTAATGACCGGTAATGACCTGTAAAACCAAGTCAACAAATGTCCATCTATCCCTGTGACATGGCCATGGGATGGCTCTTCCCACCATTGGGGGCCAGGCCAGGCTTAGGGTAGCAAGGACCAGGCCAAAGGGGTGGGCCCTCCTTTTGGGGGGTTGAGGGGTGTATCCTCGGCTGGTGTTTGCATCCAGGGGTCCAGCAGGATCTCCTCCAGTGAGGGTCGGGAAGAAGGTTTGGGGGCCAGGCACCGGCGGATTAGGGCACAGCAGTCTGGGAAGACATGGGCAGTGAAGTGAAGCTCAGCTTCCAGAATTTCCTGGTCCCTCTCGAAGGGAATGTCCCCACACACCATGTCATAGAGGAGGATACCAAGCGACCAGACAGTGGCTGGGAGTGCATGGTACTGGTGTCGAGAGATCCACTCTGGGGGGCTGTACACCCTTGTCCCATCAAAGTCAGTGTAGGGTTCATCATGAAGCAGGGCACCAGAACCAAAATCAGTGAGTTTGGCACAGCCACGGCGTAGGTCTATCAGGATGTTCTCATCCTTGATGTCACGATGGACAACTCCACGGGCATGGCAGGGCTGGATGGCAGCCACTACTTGGCCAAAGAAGCAGCGGCTTGAGCCTTCACCCAGCGGGCCCTTCTCTGTGATATAGTCAAAGAGATCCTGGGCGGGCAGAGGCCGCTGGAGGACCAGCATGAAGCCCTCTTGTGTCTCAAACCAGTCAAGCAGGCGGATCACGCCAGGGTGCCCACCACCTGCACCCACTTTCCATAGCAGTGCCACTTCGAGTGGGCATGTGACTGAGTCTGACAAGGGGGACCAGGCCAGCACACGATTCCGGGGAATCACTTTGATGGCCACCTGGAGTCGATCTGTGACGCGGTGTCCTGCGAAGACGGTGCCAAAGCCCCCCTTACCCAGGAGGGGGCCGAGTCGGTACTCGGCCTCGAACGCTTCCCGATCCTTGCCTCCTGGCGGCGGCGTGGGGGTCACGGGGGGCGCGGGGGGCCCCTGCAGAGGCTTGGTCAACATGGAGGATGCACCGCGCAGATTGAGCCGGCTGAACCCGCTAAGCCCGCAGGGCGTGGACGCCCGGGGCAGCGCAGCTGGGGAGCCAGGGCTGGGGGGCGCCAGGGTGGAAGACAGAGAAACTGGTGGTCCGGAAGCGCCCGCAGACGGCCCAGCGTTAAGATTCGCCTCACGCGCCAGCCCCAAAGCTACTCTCAACTTGCATTTTTACCCTGCTTTAAAATGATGTGTTTTGCTTTTCCAAAAAGCATCATTTGCTTGTCCAGAGAGTTTTACCCCATTTGATATTGCTGATTGCATCTCTGTGGTGCAATGTGACATGCCCTTCTGCTCTCTTCAGTCCTGTAAAATTCTGTTAGATCTAAAGTTTTATTTATTTATTTATTTATTTAGTCAGTTAGTCAATTCTATTATGTACTAAGCACTGCTGTTTTTCCAACGGAAAAGTTCATAATGTGCTGTTTTTTGTTTATTTTAATAGCCATTACTGATCAATTAATTTATTACATGCTTGATTTGTGATATCATTTGAATTCTGAAAATCAAATTTGCAAATACTTGTTTTTTATTTTTTTGAGACAGAGTTTCGCTGTTGTTACCCAGACTGGAGTGAAATGACAGGATCTCGGCTCACCGCAACCTCTGCCTCCTGGGTTCAAGCAATTCTCCTGCCTCAGCCTCCCGAGTAGCTGGGACTACAGGCACGCACCACCATGCCCAGCTAATTTTTGTATTTTTAGTAGAGATGGGGTTTCACTTTGTTGACCAGGATGGTCTCGATATCTTGACCTCGTGATCTACCCACCTCGGCCTCCCAAAGTGCTGGGATTACAGGCTTGAGCCACCGCGCCGGGCTGCAAATACTTGTTTAATTACATTTTGTTCATATCAGAATGGTGAGTTGCACTTTTACTTTGTTTCTTAGCTTTGCTTTGAGAATTTTTCTGTTTAAAAACACATACTTCTCATGCTTTCTTTTATTCTTGTAGTAACTTTGATGAGCTCAATGCTCACAATTTTTGTTTTTTATTTTTGTGTTGAATTTTCTAGGACTAACAGTAGAAAATAAACTAGGGTGGTAAAGTTTGATGGCTTTCCTCATTTCTAAGTTCAAGCATATTACTTCCTGTCTCTATAGGGGTTCCTTCAACAAATAGAAATAAATGGAACTTTCTCTGGTTTAACATTCCCTAAAGGTTTCTTTTTCTTCATCATTTTCTACTTTTAGTAAGGCTTTGGTTCTTAGCCATTTCTGCATTCCATATTGCTACCAAGCCTCCACGTAGCCTCTCTCCAAGGACCCTCCGTTGCCTCCAGAACTCATATTTGCATGATGCTTCCATACTTAGCAGGACACCTTTTTAAATTTATTTTCATTTGACTCCCTGTTAAGTGTTCTATGTGCTTTCTTACCCTGGTTAGGACTTTTTACTTCTGAGGATAAATTGGAAGGTTTGTTTTTTTTTTTTCCTGTGGGCTTCCCAGATTAGAATCCTATGGCCCTCTTTTAGGTTCATCACAATTGTCTGTGACACCTCTGTGTCACAACTTCTCTGCAAATTACAAGACCTCACATTATGCCAGACAATGTAATATACAATATATCCACGAATAGACATATGTTATTAAAATATTTGAGTTATAAGGAGCATTATTTTAAATTTGAAGAAAGGAACAATAATGCACGTTAGCTATAAACATACAACAAGCAGGCTTACATTGTTACCTCCTATTCCTTCAGAAGAGAATCTTTACTTTGTGCAAGAATCCATCTACAATTTGGTTTGTCAATAAATGACAAAATTTTATTTTTTAAATGTTACCAATGTCAATTTCAAACCCAGTGTTTAAATGTAGAACAATATAGTACAACAGGAATTCTAGACACAACTTTTCTCTATAGTGAATGTAAGCAATTCTGAATCCTTATGGATGGGGGCAGCTGTGTCCTCCTGTGCTGGGGGTTGGCTAAAGTAACTGGAAATTCCTCAATTAACTTCTAGGTAAAATCAATGTTTATTAAAGAATAAGTAATAAAAATGTGT
>NW_022438115.1:0-18519 GCF_009761245.1 Sapajus apella | reverse complement strand
ACTCCACTGACAGCACTAGACAGATCATCAAGATAAAAAATCAACAAGGAAACAATTGACTTAAACTAGACTCTAAAACAAATGGACCTAACAGATATTTACAGAATATTCCACCCAAGAACTGCAGAATATGTATTCTTCTCATCAGCAAAAGGAACGTTCTCCTAGATATACCATATGAAAGGGCCATAAAACAGGACTCAATATATTTTAAAAATTGAAATCATACTAAGTATCTTCTCAGGCCACAGTGGAATTAAACTAGAAACCAACTCCAAAATGAACCTCCAAAACTACACATGGAAATTTAAAAATCTACTCCTGAAAGATTTTTGGGTTAAAATTATATCAACATGGAAATTAAATAATCATTTGAAAAAATCATAACAGTGACACAAGTTATAACAACTCAGGGATAAAGCAAAAACAGTGCTAAGAATAAAGTTTAGAGTACTAAATTCATCTATTGAAAAGTCTGAAAGATAAAAAAATCAACAACCTAATGTCACATTTCAAGAAACTGGTGAAACAAGAACAAAGCAAATGCAAAGGGAGGAGAAGAAAATAAATAAGATCAGAGCAGAGCTAAATAAAATTGAAATGAAAACACAATATAAAGATCAATGAAACAAAAAGTAGGTTCTTTGAAAAGATAAAATTGATAGATTATTAGCTATATTAAGCAAGAAATGAGAGAAGATTTAAATAAGCTCAATTAGAAATGAAAATTGATACATTACAACTGATACCACAGAAATACAATTTATTCAGGACTACTGTGGACACCTCTATTCATATGAACTAGAAAATATAGAGGAACTGGATGAATTCCTGGAAATATACAACAGTTCTATATTAAATCAGAAGGAAATAGAAACACTAAACAGACCAATAGTAAGCAGTCAGGTTGAATCAGTAATTTAAAAAATTGCCAAAATAAAAGAAAACCCAGGGCCAGATGGATTCATAGCTGAAGTCTACCAGGTATGAAGAATTGGTATCAAATCTACTGAAACTATTCCAAAATGATTAAGAAAGAAGGAATCCTCTTAACTCATTATATGAAGGCAGAATAATTGTGATACCAAAGCCAGGAAGGGTTATAACAAAGAAAGAAAGAGAAGAAAGAAAGAGAAGAAAGAAAGAAAGAAAGAAAGAAAGAAAGAAAGAAAGAAAGAAAGAAAGAACAAAGAAAGAAAGAAAGAAAAGAGAGAGAGAAAGAAAGAAAGAGAGAAAGTAAGAAGAAGGAGGGAAGGAAGGGAGGGAGGGAGGGAGGGAGTGAGGGAGGGAAAGAAAACTACAGGCCAGTATCTCTGATGACCATAGATGCAAAAATTCTCAACAAAATACCAGCGAACTGAATGCAATCCAACACCACATCAAGGAGGTAATACACCATGGACAAGTACATTTCATTCCAGGTATGTAGGAATTTTACAACGTATGCAAGTCAATAACTGTGATATATCACATAGGCAGAATTAAAGAAAAATATATGGTCATCTCAATAAATGCAGAAAAAGCATTCAATAATGAGTGAGACCACAGTGAAAAGGCATCATTTATGAAAAAGAAAGCAAGCCCTCATGGGAGACTGACTGAATATATCCCAGTTCCATGATCATAGATTTCTCAGTCTCCAGAATTGTAAGAAATATTTTTTTTTATAATCTACCTGGTTCATGCCATTTTGTTATAGTAACAGGAATGTATTAAAACAGCCATATATTTTCTTTTTCTTTTTAATTTTACTTTAAGTTCTGGGATAGAAGTGCAGAATGTGTAGGTTTGTTACATAGGTATACATCTGCCATGATGGTTTGTTTCACCTATCAACCTGTCATCTAGGTTTTAAGTTCCACATGCATTAGCTATTTGTCCTAATGTTTTCCTTCTCCTCACCCCTCATCCCCTGACTGGCCCCGGTGTGTATTGTTTCCCTCCTTGTGTCCATGTGTTCTTATTGTTCAACTTCTGCTTATGAGTGAGAACATGCAGTGTTTGGCTTTCTGTTCCTGTGTTACTTTGCTGAGGATGATGAAAGCAGCTTTATATTTTAAAGCTCAAGGCCAACATCATACACAATGTCCAATAATAAAAGTTTTTCTCCTAAGATAAGGAATGAGATAGATGCCTACTTTTATCACATCTCTTGAACATAGGATTGGAGGCTTTATTTAGAGAATATAGACAAGAAAAATAAATCAATAGCATTCAAATTGGAAAGAAACAACTAAAATAATTGCTCTTTACAGATGTCCTGATTTTCATATATGTGTGCTGTCTGTCAGGATTCTCCACTATAAGTCATGGTTTATCTTTTTTATAATTACTAAATATCTTGGGAGACATACTTTGAAATTATGCAAATACCTTGTTTCTGTTTAAACTTTTACCCACTAAATATAGCATTCACGAGTGGATATTATCTACAAAATTATTACTATGATGGTTTAATGGTGTTAGTTATATTCCTCTAACTCTTTCTACATTTGTTAAGTAAAATTATTCTGTAAGAAAAATTTATCTCTTCTTTCATTTGAGTTTTTTTGTGAAAGATGTAAGGTCTGTGTATAGATTTATTACATTAAATGGGATAATCCAGCACCATTTGGTGAAAGACCACCCTTTCTTCACCAAATGGCCTTTGATTCTTTATCAAAGACCAATTGCCCATGTTTGTGTGGGTCTATTTCTAGATTTCCTACTGTTTCCATTTATCTACTTGTGTGGTCCTTAAAAAATATTACATTGTCTTGATTGCTATTGCTTTAAAATACATTTATTGGCAAAGATGGAATATATGCAGGATGTAAAACATGATGATTTGTTACATGTATACTTTGTGTAATAATTACCACAATTAAATTCATTAACAAGTCCATCAACACCCATGCTGTACATTAGAATCTTACAACTTATTTTATAACTGAAATGTATACCTTTTAATCAACATCTCCCTATTTTGACCACCCCTCAGGCCCTGGAAACCACCATTATACTCTCTGATTTTATGAGTTCAACTTTTTAACACCTACATATAAATTGGATCATGAGTTATTTTTATTTCTGTATATTTCTTATTTTACTTAGCCTAATGTCCTCTAGGTTCATCTATGTTGTTACAAATGGTAGAATTTCCTTCCTTTTATGGTAGAATAATATTCCATTTTATATATGTCCCCTGATTTATTTATCCATTCATCTATTGATAAACACTAAGGCTATTCCCTTATATTGGCTATTGTGTATAGTGCTGCAATGAACAAATGGGCATAGATATCTCTTAGAAATACTGCTCTATTTTCTTTGGATAGATACAATAAAGTGGGATTTGCTGGATCACTGTTTTCATAATGACTATACCAAGTTACATCCCTAGCAACAGTATAAAAGGGATCCCTTTTCTTCACATTTTTGCCAACATTTGTTATAGCCTGTCCTTTTTATAATAGCTATCCTAACAGATGTAAATTGATATCTCATTGTGCTTTTCATTTTCACTTTTCTGAAGATCAGTGATATTGAGCACTTTTTCATATATTTGTCGGCCATTTGTATATCTTCTCTATGTAGAAATATCTATTCAGGTTCTTTGTTGATTTTAATGATATTATTAGGTGCTTTTTTGCTATTGAGTTGTGTAGTCTTTTACATACTTTTAACCCCTTATAAGATACATGGTCTGCAAATATTTTCTTTCCATTTTAGATTGCTTTTCACTTTGTTGATTGTTTCCTTTGCTGTGTAGAAGCTTTCTAGTTTGATAGAGTCCTGCCATCTATTTTGGCTTTTGTTGCCTGTGCTTTTGGTGTTATATCTAAAAGATTGTCATAAATAGCAATGCCAAAGAGCTTTTTTTTCTGTATTTTCTTCTAGGATTTTTATAGCTTCTGACCTTATGTTAATATCTTTAGTCCATTTCTAGTTAATTTTTATATATGGTATAAAACAATCATCCAATTTTATTATTTTACATGTGAATATCCAGTTTTCCCAACATCATTTATTGAAGATACTGTCCTTCCTCCATTGTATATACTTGACACTCTTTTCAAAGATTAGCTGACTATTTATGCATGTGTTTATTTCTGGGCTCTCTCCTGTTTCATTGGTCTATGCATTTCTCTTTATATAAGTACAATATTGTATTGATTACTGTGGCTTTGTAATATAGCTTGAAATCAGGTATTGTGAGGCTTTCAGCTTTGTTCTTTCTCAAAATTGGTTTGGCTATTCAGTGTCTTTTGTGGTTCTATATTACTCTTAGGAGTTTTTTTCTATTCCTGTGAAATTGTTTGCAGATGTCATTTTCTTATATAAAGAAAACCCTAAGGGCTTCATCAAGAAACTGTTAAAATGAAAAAAACAAATTCAGTAAATTTGCAAGATAAAATATCAACTAGCAAAAATCAGTTGCATTTTAATACACTAATATCAAACTGTCTGATAAAAATTAGGAAAGTGATTACATTTAAAATAGCATCAAAAAGAATAAAATACTTAGGAATAAACTTAACTAAGAAGGTAAAAGTTCTGTACACTAGAAACTATAAGAAAATAAAAGAAATTTAAAAATTTAAAATTGGAAAGATAGTATGGGTTCATTGTTTGGAAGAGTTAATATTGTTAAAATGTCCATACTACCCAAAGCAATCTACATGTTCAATGCAATCCCTGTAAAAATTGCAATGTTACTTTTCATGGATATGGACAAAAACAATTTCAAAACATATTTTTCTTCTTATTACTTTTGAACAACTTCATTTCTGCTTTAATTTCATTACTTATCTGAGAGTCATAGGAGCAGCTTATTCAATTTTCATGTAATGTTATAGTTTTGAGTGAATTTTTTACTATTGATTTCTAATTTGATTGTGCTATGGTCTGAGACACTATTTTTTATATTATGGTTCTTTTGCATTTGCTGAGGAGTGCTTTATTTTATATTTTGTGATTAACGTTAGGGTAAGTACCAAGTGACAATGAGAATAATGAATATTCTGTGTTTGAGTGGAAAGGTCTGTATATATCTATCTATCAATTTCACTAGATCCAGGGCTTAGTTCAGGTCCTGAATATCTTTGGTAATTTTCTGTTTCAGTGATCTCTCTAATATTGTCAGTGCAGAGTTAAAGTCTCCCAGTATCGTGTGGGCGTCTAAGTCTCTTTAAGGGTATTTAAGAATTTGCTTTATGAATCTGGGCACTCCTGTTTTGGATGCATATATATATTTAGGGTAGCTAGATGTTGTTGAATTGGCTCCTTTACCATTACATAATGCTCTTCTTTGTCTTGTTTTGACCCTTGTTATTTTAAATTCTGTTTTGTCAGAAACCAGAAGTGCAACCCCTGCCTTTTTCTGTTTTCTATTTGCTTGCCAGATTTTCCTCCATCCTTTTATTTTGAGCCTATATGTGTCACTGCATGTGAGATGGGTCTGTTGAAGACAGCACACCAATGGGGCTCAGTTCTTTATTTAGCTTCTACTCTGAGTCTTTCAATTGATGCACTTAGCCCATTTATATTTAAGGTTAGTTTTTATATGTGTCAATGAATCTAAGAGCTGTTTTTTTGAAGGAAAAATGATAAAATAGATAGATTGCTAGCTAGACTAATAAAGAATAAAAGAGAAGATTCAAATACACAAATTCAAATTCAAAGAAACAACAAGGGGGATATTGCCACTGACAAAACAGAAATACAAACAACCATCAGAGAATATTATAAACACCTCTATGCATATAAACTAGATAATCTAGAAGAAATGAATAAGTTCCTTTACTCATACACCCTCCCAAGACTAAACCAAAAAGAAATTGATTGCCTGAACAAACCAATAATGAGTTCTAAAATTGAGGCAGTGATAAATAGCCTAGTAACCAAAAAGAGCCCAGGACCAGGTAAATTCACAGCTTAATTCTACAAGATGTACAGAGAAGAGCTGGCACCATTCCTACTAAAAGTATTCCAAATAACTCCTCCCTAGCTCATTCTATGAGGCCAGCATCATTCTGATACGAAAACCTGGCGTGGATACAGCAACAACAAAAAAACTTTAGGCCAATATCGTTGATGAACATCAATGCAAAAATCCTCAACAAAATACTGGCAAACCAAATTCAGCAGCACATCAAAAAGACGATCTACCACAATCAAGTAGGCTTTATCCCTGGGATGTAAGCTTGGTTCAACATATGCAAATCAATAAGTGTGATTCATTACATAAACAGAACTAAAGACAAAAAACACATATTTATGTCAATAAATGCAGAAAAGCCTTCTTATTAAAATTCAACATTCATTCAGGTTGAAAACTCTCAATAAACTAGGTATTAAAGGAACATACCTCAAAATAATGGGTCACATATGACAAAGCCACAACTAACATCATACTGAATGGACAAAAGCTAGAAGCAGTTCCCTTGAAAACTGACACAAGACAAGAATGCCTTCTCTCACCACTCCTATTTAACATAGTATTGGAAGTTCTGGCCAGGGCAAGTAAGCAAGAGAAAGACATAAATGTCATTTAAGTGGGAAGAGAGAAAATTAAACTATTTCTGCTTGTAGATGACATGATCCTATATCTAGAAAAGCCCATAGTCTCTCAGCACAAAAGTTTCTTAAGCTGATAAATAATTTCACAAAGGACACCAATTTAACAACTATTTACACAAAAAAGGAAACCTTCACAAGAACCAAAAATCAGGTGAGTACTCATAGTACATGGTTTTAAATTGGTATCACTGAATGGGGCACTAAAGAGGTAGAAAAAAGAGTCTTGATTCAAAGACACCAGCCCTCTGAATCCCCCTGTAGCTGCAGCATGATGTAAAGAGCCTTCCATGTACTTGGAAGAGGGAAATATAGAAGCTGTGAGGTATTAAACTCAGGGATGTTCTGTTACAGCAGAAAAAAAAAAAAAAATCACAGACCAAACTCAGCTGACGTCTGCCCACCACATGCAGGGACCATTTAAACCAGCACTACCCTGAGATGAATCATTGCAGTGGTAAGAAGTCATGTTCCCGGAAACATTGCAAATGCAGGCTCCAGTTCTCAGGAGCTCTAGATAAATGTGAAAGGTAGTCTTGGCCACAGTAACTTCAACTCTTAGGTGGATCCTGGTGCTGAACTGTAACCAGACTGGATCCCTCCCCTGAACCCAGACTACGGAGCTCATAGGTCCAAAAGAGGCCCCTTTCTTTTGCCTGAGGAGTGGGGAGGGAGGAGTGGAAAGGATTTTGTCTAGCATTTTAGATACCAGCTCAGTCACAACAGGATAGGGCACCAGTAAGAGTGGTGAGGCCCCATATCCAGAATCCCTGAGTACCTTTCTAGTCATTCCCTGGACCAGAAGGAAACCCACTGCCTTGAAGGAAAAAATAAAGTCCTGGCAGGATTAATTACTTGCTAACTGAAGAGCCCTTGGGATTTGAAGAACTAGCAACAATACCCAGGTACAAAGTTGAGGGCCTTGGGAGATACCCTGATACTTGATAGCTTCAGGTAACAGCTCAGTCCCAGGTGGGTGCACACCAAGCAGACCCTTGGGGTCCCAAATTCCATAATTTGGCTTTTAGATGGCATTTCTGGTCCTCTCATGGGCTGGTGGGGAGTGTACTGCACTGAAGGGTGAGTCCCCAGCCAGGCAGTCTTCGCCACAAGTTGACTGAAAATGCCTTAGGCCTTAAGGGAACATGAGTAATAGTCTGGACGTATTGACTGTGAGCCTGTTGTGGTATTGGTCACAGGGTGAGGTTCCTCTGCCATTGCAAAGAGGAGGGGAGAGTGGGCAAAACTGTATCTTGTGGTTTGAATGCCAGCTCAGCTGCAGTACAATAGAACATCAGGTAGACTTCTATGCTTTTTGACTCCAGGCGCTGTCTCTCAGTTGGCAACTGTGGACACACCTAGTGCCTGGGGCACCCTGCCATCCTGAAATGAAGGACACAGGCTTGGTTGCCTTTGACATTTGCTGATTATAGAGCCCCAGAGTTTGAGTGAACATAGTCTGTAGCTTGGAAGTGGTTAGAGTAGGCCCTGGATGAGACCCAGTGATAGGCTGTATTCAGGTCTGACCCAGCACACTTTTGAATTTTTTTCAAAAAGACAACCTTGGCTATCACTATTTCAATTTTTAGTTGATGATCTCTATTTTAAATTTGTTTCCTATTTCTATTTTTATTGTAATTTTTATTATTTCATTGGGATTGCCTTTGGTTTAATTTGTTGCTATTTTTAATTCTTGTGATAATATCTTAGTTGTCAGCCTTTCAAATCTCTGAAATATAATTTAAAACTATATAGTTCACTTTAAGCATGGATTTAGAAGTTTCTTCATGTCTTATTCTATAATATATTTATTTTTATTTAGTCTAAAATATTTTATAATACCTACTGTGATTTCTTCTTTGACTAAGGGGTTATTTTGAAATGTGATTTCCTTTTGGACACAGGGGTTATTTTGAAATGAATTTCATAATATTTACACCTATAAGAATTTCTACATCTTGCTATTTGATTTCCAGATTAATTTCACAATAGTCAGACAATATGTTCTGTTGAAATTTAAAATTTGTTGATGTCCCAATAAATGTTAAATTTAAAAAAATATTTCAAGAATTTTTGAAAAGAAATTGTATTCCGTAGTTGAGTACAGTGTCCTACATATGACATTAATGTGGTTTCTTAATAATGTTCAAAACTTCCAAATCCAATCTAATTTTTAAAATAATTTGACTTTAAAATATAATTAGGTTATGCTCTTCTACTCAAATTGTAGATTTTTCTATTTCTGAGTTAGGTGCTGTGAAAACTTTTTAATAGGGTCATGTGTTGCATACAAATTTAGAATTGTTATACCTTTTTGGTGAGTGACCTTGTTTGCAAAGTGGCTCCACCAGTTTGCATTCCCATCAGCACTGTATGAAAGTTCTATTCACTGAGCACACTTGTTAACATTTATTATTGTCAGTCTTCTAAATTTTAGTTATTCTAGAGTATGATCGCTGAAAGTGAATTTTAATTTATGTAAATAACTAATGATATTTATCATATATTATAAGTTCATTAGCTAACTGTTTACACAGAAAAAGATAACAAAGGAAAATAAATAAGGATTCCTCAAAGTATAGGCCCTTTTTCTGTTAGCCTTTTCTTACTCATCAGTAAGCTGAAGGTAAAGAGTGTTGGAATAACAGGGTCACATCAATCAGTGTAAAAATCTCTTATGCAGTATTTCTACTGTTGTGGTGAGAACAATATATGTGTGTGTGTATATATAAATACACGAGCTACAAAATATCAGTGATTCTACATGTAGTATACACATTTGTATGTTTGCACTTAAAACTGGCATTGGAAAATATACATATTAATAATAAAAATCATTATTATAATTTAAATTCTAAATTTTATAGTTAGAAGCACAATTACCCCTATTATATTTCACAAGTAATAAAATGTTTTTAAAGGAACTTTATATATTTATATCTAATATCATATTTCATTTGCTTTTTGATAAAGCATCTCACACTTCTATTTTTGTCCTGAACCAACAATTATGTAACTGACTTTGCAAGGATACATGTCCTTTATCAGATCTGTTTTACATATAATTTCTCCCAGCCTGTGTCTTATCTTTTCGGTTTTAACAGTGTAGAACAAAAGTTAAATTTTTTAATGAAAATTAGTTTATTATGTTTGTGTCTTTTTTAAATTGTTTATGTTTTAGTATCTTGTCTACTAAATATTTGCCTAACCCAAAGTCACAAGAATATTCCATTTAATTTTCTTTTAGAAGGTGGCACAATATGGCCAAATAGAATGCTCCAGAATTGTCCTCACCCTACAAAGACAACAAATTGAACAAATATGTACACAAGAAAGCACCTTTATAAGGACCAAAAATCAGGTGAGTGATCACAGTACCTGGTTTAAACATCATATCAAGGTAAGAAGCATAGAGGAGGATAAAAATACAATCTTGAATTGCATATACCACACTTTCTCCATTTTCCTATAGTGTCATGTGGTGTGGTGAGAGAGAATCTGTGTGCCTGGGAGGAGGAAAAGCAAAGTGACTGTGGGACTTTTGCATTGGAACTCAGTGCTGCCCTGTCAGACCAGAAAGCAACACAGAGCAGAATTCAGCCATCACTCACTGATGGAGCATTTAGATGAGCCCTAACCAGACGGGAGTTATCTATCCCAACAGTTGAAACCTGAGTTCTGGCTAGTCCCACCACCAAGGGCTAAAGAGCTGTGGGGTTTAAAATAAACATGAAAGGAAGTCTAAAACACAAGGTCTGAAATTCCTATGCAAGTTCTGTTGCGGTATTGGGCTCAGAGCCAGGGTAATTGGGGTGCATGGAACCCAGTAAGACACTAGCGAGGACAGCCAAGGGTGTGCTTGCATTACCCAAGCCCTAACATCAGGCAGGTCAGCTTGAAACTCCAGGAGATACCTGCTTGAGAAAAGGAGGGGGGAAGCTAGAAAGGATGTTCTTTGAAATTGGAAACCAATTCAGTCACAGTAAAATTAAAAAAATAAAGCTAATTTCTATGGTTTATGAATGCAGGCCCTAGATCTTAGACAGAATTTCTACACGCACCCTAGGCCTGAAAGAAACTTGCTGCTCTTAAAGGAAAGGCATATTCCTAATAGGATTCATCTCCTCCTGATTAAGGAGCCCTTGGGCCTTGAATAAACATCAGTGGTAGCCAGTTAGTAGTTGCCACAAGCCTTGGGCAAGACCTAATACTGTGCAGGTTTCGGGTGTGACCCAGTGCATTTTCAGCTGTGGTGATCATCAGGCGATACTTGTTTTGGTTGAGAAAAAAGGAGAAAAGAGTAAAAAAGACCTTGTGTTGCAACTTGGCAACTCTTGCAACTGTTGCAACTTTACTTGCAACAGGCACAGTAAAATACAGCATGAAGCTGATGTCTAAAGCCCTTACTTTCAGGCCCTAGCACTTATGCAGCATTATAGGACCCACCCTGGTCTTGAAGATAACTTGCTGTTTTAAAGGCAAAGGCACAGTTCTGACAAGATCCACAATCTGTCGACTAAAGAGCCACTGAGCCTCAAATAAACATCAGTGGTAGGCAACGCAGGTTGTGAACAGGGACCAGTATTGTGCTGGCTTAAGGAGTGACCAAGCACCTACCCAGTGGTAGTGTTGATAGAAGTATTTACACCACCCCCACGCCCAACTCCTCCAGGCAGCTCAGCATGGAGAGGGATGATCTATGTTTGCGGAACAGTAAGAAAAGACAACAGGAGTCTCTGCCTGGTAATCTGAAGACTTCTCTGAGATCTTACCCAAGATAATCAAAACAATATCTCTATGAGTCTCCAGGAGTCACTGTGGTACCGGGCTTGGGGTACTCCATAATGCATATAAGGCTAAAGTGACCAAAGATCATAGCACTCAATTCCCATAGAATATCTGTAAACCTTTCTCTAAGTACAAACAAGAACATACTGCAAAAATGAGAATAAACATCTAATGCTTCATTGCTCAGACATCAAAAAACATTGACAAACATCAAGACTATCCAGGAAACCATGACCTCAACAAATGAACTGAAAAAAGGCACCAGTGACTAATATGAAATTGACAGACAAATGTGACATTTCAGATAGATAATTCAAAATAGTTATTTTGAGGAACACTAATTAAATTCAAGATAACACAGAGAAGAAATACAAAATCATATCAAATAAATTTAATAAAAAATTGAAATAATTTCTAAAAATTAAGCAGAAATTCTGGAGCTAAAACATTAAATTGACAAACTGAAGAATGCAATCAGCTGATTTGTTTGATTAACAGAACCGATCAAACATAAGAAAGAATTATTGAGCTTGAAGACAGGCTATTTGAAGACACAGAGGAGACAAAAGGAAAAGAATACAAAAGAATGAAGCACACCTGCAAGTTCTAGAAAATAGCCTCAAAGGGTCAAATCTAAAGGTTATTGGCCTTAAAAAGGAGAAGAGGAGGTAAAGACATAGAATGGAGTGAAAAATCTATTCGAAGAGTTAATAGCAGAGAACATTCCAAACCTAGAGAAAGACACCAATATTCAAGTATAAAAAGGTTATTGAACACCAAACAGACTTTACCTGCAAAAGACTACTTCAAGACATTAATTATCAAACTCTCAAAGATCAAGTATAAAGAAAGAATTCTAAATGCAGCAAGACAAATGAAACAAATAGCGTGTAAGTATCTCTGATATGTCTGGCAGAAGATTTATCAGTAGAAATCTTCCAGGCAAGGAGAGAGTGACATAACACATTTAAAATGCTATAGAAAAAATGTTTTATCATACAGTATTATATTCAGCCAAAATATCCTGCAAACATGAAGGAGAAATAAAGACTTTCTCAGACAAGCAAAAGCAGAGAAATTTCATCAAAATTAGATCTATCCTATGAGAAATGACAAAAGGAGTTTATCATCCTCCCCCAAGAACCCCCCTGAAAGAAAAGGGGGTTAACAAGAAGTAAGAACTCATTTGAAGATATAAATCTCGCTGGTAATAGTAAGAACACAGATGAGTAAATATTTGTTTGTAAACTACACATACTTTGAGTGGGAAAAATATAAGCTGAACATATCAAAAATAACTACAACAGCATTTAAAGACATAGTGTAATAGATAAAAACAACAAAAGGTTAGAAAGTGGGGAGAGGCTATTACAATACAGAGTTTTTATTAGTATTCTCTTTTTTAAAAAGTGTGACTGTTTTTGTAATCAGAGTTAAGTTCTGATCAGTTTAAAATAAGAGATACAAGATGTTATTTGCAAGCCTCATGGTAACCTAAACTAAAAACCTATAAGAGAGACACACAATAAAGCAAGAAATTAAAATACAACCGGAGAAAATCACTATTAATGAAAGGAATACAGGAAGAAAAGTAGAGAATACCCCAGAAATTAAATCCTAAAATGCCAAAAGTCTTTCTTTATTCATAATAACATTGAATATAAATTGACTAAACTCTCTAATCTAGAGACATAGAGTGGCTGAATGAATAATAATAACCCAATTATCTGTTGCCTACAAGAAAGAGACTTCAAATATAAAATCACTAAACATAAAGAGATGGAAATGATATTCTATACAAGTGGAAAGTAAAAAAAGAAAGGGGTACCTATACTTACAACAGATAAAATAGATTTTTAAGAGAAAACTATAAAAATAGACAAAGAAGATCATTTTAGAATGACAAAGGGGTTAATGCAGCAAGATAATATAACAATTTTAAATATATGTACACCCACACCAGAGCACCCAAATATATATAACAAATATTAGAACTGAAGAGAGATATAGACCTCGATACATTAGTAGGTAGAGACTTCAACACCCCACTTTCAGCATTGAACAGATCATCTAGACAGAAAATTAACAAAGAAACGTCAGACTTAATCTGTGCTATAGATCAGATACATCCAATAGATATTTACAGAAGATTTATTTCAATAGCTGCAGAATACACATTGTGCTCCTCAGCACAGGGATCAGTCTCAAGGATAAATTATATATTATACCACAAAACAAGACTTAAAAAATTCAAGAACATAAAATAATATCAAGTATCTTCAGTGACCACAATAAATAAAACTAAAAATCAAAACAAGGTAAATATTGAAAACTAGAGAAACACATGAAAATTAAACAATACACTACCAGATTACCAGTAGGTCAATGCAGAAATTAAAAAGGAAAAACATTTTTTGGAACAAATGATAAGAAAAATAACACACCAAAACCTGTGGTATACAGCAAAAGTGGTACTATATTAGTCTGTTTTTACACTGCTGATAAAGACATACCAGAAATTGGTAACAAAAAGAGGTTTAACTGGACTTACAGTTTCTCATTGCTGGCGAGGCCTCAGAATCATGGCAGGAGGCAAAAGGCACTTTGTACATCAGCAGCAAGAGAAAACTGAGGAGGAAGCAAAAGTGGAAATCTCTGATAAGCCCATCAGATCTTGAGACTTAATCACTATCATGAGAATAGCATGGGAAAAACTGGCCCCCATGATTCAATGACCTCCCCCTGGGTCACTCCCACAACATGTGGTAATTCTGAAAGATACAATTCAAGTTGAGGTTTGGATGGGGACATAGCCAAGCCATATCATTCCATCCCTGGCCTCTCCAAATCTTGTGTACTCACATTTCCAAACCAATCATGCTTTTCCAACAGTCTCCCGAAGTCTTAACTCATTTCCGCACTAACCCAAAAGTCCACAGTCCAAAGTCTTATCTGAGACAAGGAAAGTCCCTTCCACCTATGAGTCTGTAAATTCAAAAGCAAACTAGTTACTTCTTAGATACAATGGGGGTACAGGCAATGGGTAAAAGCAGCTATTCCAAATGGAAGAAATTGTCCAGAACAAAGAGGTTAGGGTTACAGGTTGCATGCAAGTTTGAAATCCAGTGGGGCAGTCAAATTCTAAAGCTCCAAAATGATATCTTTGACTCCATGTCCCACATCTAGGTCACACTGGTGTAAGAGGTAGGTTCCCATGGTTTTGGGCAGCTGTACTCCTGTGGCTTTGCAGGGTATAGCTCCTCTCCTAGCTGCTTTTATGGGCTAGCATTGAGTGTCTTTTGCTTTTCCAGGCTCAACATGCAAGCTGTTGGATCTACCATTCTGGGGTCTGGTCTTCTTCTCACGACTCCACTAGGTGGTGCCCCATTACGGACTCTGTGCAGGGGCTCTGACCCCACATTTCCCTTCTGCACTGCCCTAGCAGAGGTTCTCCATGAGGGCTGTGTCCCTGCAGCAAACTTTTGCCTGAGCATCCAGGCATTTCCCTACATCTTCTGAAATCTAAGTGGAGGTTCCAAAATCTCAATTCTTGACTTCTGTGCGCCCACAGGCTCAATACCACGTGGAAGCTTCCAAGGCTGAGGGCTTTCAGCCTCTGAAGTGACAGCCCGAGCTCTATGTTGGCCCCTTTCAGTCATGGCTGGAGTGGCTGGGACACAGGACACCAAGTCGCTAGGCTGCACACAGAACGGGGACTGTGCACTCAGCCCATGAAACCACTTTACTGCTCCTGGGCCCCTGGGCTTGTGATGGTAGTGGCTGATGTGAGGATCTCTGACATGGTCTACAGAAATTTTCCCCATGGTCTTGGGGATTAACATTAAGCTCCCTTCTACTTTTGCAAAATTCTACAGCTTTGGCTTGAATTTCTCCCCAGAAAATGTTTTTTTTTTTTCTTTTCTTTTCTATTGTATAGTCAGGCTGCACATTTTCCAAGCTTGTATGCTCTGCTTCCCTTATAAAACTGAATGCCTTTAACAGTACCCAAGTCACATCTTGAATGCTTTCTTGTACCAGATATCCTAAATCATCTTTCTCAAGTTCAAAGTTGCACAAATCTCTAGAGCAAGTGCAAAAGGCAACCAGTCTCTTTGCTAAAACATGACAAAAGTCACCTTTACTTCAGTTCCCAACAAGTTCCTCATCTCCATCTGAGCCCACATCAGCCTGGACTTTATAGTCCATATTGCTATCAGCATTTTGGGCAAAGCTATTCAACAAGTCTCTAGGAAGTTCCAAACTTTCCCACATTTTCCTGTTTTCTTCTGAGGCCTCCAAATTGTTCCAACCACTGCCTGTTACCCAGTTCCAAAGTTGCTTTCACATTTTGGGGTATCATTTCAGCTGTATCCCACTTTCTGGTACCAATTTATTGTATTGGTCTGTTTTCACACTGCTTATAAAGATATACCCAAAACTGGTAACAAAAAGACGTTTAATTGAACTTACAGTTCCACATGGCTGGGGAGACCTCAGGATCATGACAAGAGGTGAAAGGCATTTCTTACATTAGCAGCAAGAAGAATGAGGAGGAAGCAAAAGTGGAAACCTCTGATAAGCCCATCAGATCTTGTGAGACGTAATCACTATTATCAGAATAGCACTGAAGAGACCAGCTCCCATGATTCAGTTATCTCTGCCTGGGTACCACAACACCTGAGAATGCTGGGAGATACAATTCAAGTTGATATTTGGATGGGGACACAACCAAGCCATATCAGGTACGAAGAGGAAAGTTTATAGCTATAAGCACCTACATAAAAAGTGAAAAAACTTCAAATAAATTACCTAATGATTCATGTTAAAGAACTAGAAAAGGAAGAGCAAACCAAACCCCAAATTCATAGAAAAATAGAAATAATAAAGATCAGAACATAAGTAATGAAATTGGAAGCAAAATTAAACATAATACAAAAGATCAATCAAACATAAATTTGGGTTTGAAAAGATAAAAGAAAATTACAGTTCTTTAGCTAGGCTAAGGAAATAAAAAAAGAAGACCCAAATAAATAAATTCAGAGATAAAAAGAGAGAGGATTGAAGATGACTGACCAGTGTGTGTGTCTCTCACAGAGAGGAACAGAAGAGGTGAGTAAATACAACACCTTTACTTAAACAGCCAAGTACCCACATTGGGAATAATCAAGGAAGCAATTTAACCCATGGTTGATGGAGAAAAGGAAGGCAAGAAGATGGCCCATCCAGGAGTAACAAAGAGCCAAGAGATTCTTCCCTGCCCAGGGAAGTGGTGAGTGAATGTGCCACCTTGGGAACCCACACTTCTTTTACGGACCTTTGCAACCTTCAGGTCAGGAGATCCCCTTGTGAATCAATTCCACCAGGGCCTTCAGTCTGATATACAGAGCTACATGGAGTCTTGGCACAGCGGCTGCTTAGGCATGCATGGAGACCTGGGAGCCTTAGACACTCAAGAGTTTCTGGGCTTCCCAGTAAAAGCAGCTGCAACTCCAGCAAAGTAGGAAGTTAAACCACTGTACATATCCCTAGGAAAAAAGGGTGAATCCAAGGGCCGAACAGCAACAATCTCCAGGCAACTTTTCCACAGCACCTTACACTTAAAACTCACTGGCTTGGAATTTCAGTCAGCCACTGGTAACAGCATTACACCTCCCTGAGATGGAGCTCCCACCAGGAGGGGATGGACCATGGTTTTTGCTGTTTCAGCAAATTAGCCATTCCAGCCTTTGAAATTTGGAGAGTCCAAGCTGACCAGGGTAGAAGGGATCCCCCAGAAGTGCAAAGCTGCTCTATGAAAATGTGACCAGACTGATTTTTGTTTTGTTTTTTTGAGACAGAGTCTCTCTGTCACCTAAGCTGAAGTACAATGGCACAAACTTGGCTCACTACAACCTTTGCCTTCTGGGTTCAAGTGATTTTCCTGCCTCAGCTTCCTGAGTAGCTGGGATTACAGGCACGTGCCACCACAACCTGCTATTTTTTTGTATTTTTAGAAGCGATGGAGTTTCGCCATGTTAGCCCGGCTAGTCTTGAACTCCTGACCTCGTGATTCACCCACCTTGGCCTCCCAAAGTGCTGAGATTACAGGCATGAGCCACCGCACCCAGCTGGACTGATTTTTAAAGCGAGTCATTGATCCCATTTCTTCTCGCTGGACACGACCTCTCAACTGGGGCCTCCAACCACCCTCACCTGTGTTCTCTGGCTGACATTCATTAATTTTTAAATTTTAAATGCTGTTGATTAACAATTATTTAGCTTGACTAACTCAAAATACAGTGCAAATGTCCTCTTTCATGAAAGTTAATTTTACACTTGAAAGTTTATTTGAGGATATTTACATCATTCTTTGGTGTGAATGTTAAGACAAATATTAAGGAGAAGACATCCAAAAGCAAAAAGTTTAGTTTCACTTTCCTAATAGCTGATGAGAGTTTATCCAAAAGATGTGCTTTTCCTTTCCTAGTAGAGGTACTACATAATGCCACAATCAAAGTTATCATACTGATATTTTATGTGGAAAAGATCATTTATCAGGCAGAGTGATATTTTCCAAGAAATCTTAAATAATTATTGTGCTTAAAAGCTCATCTTAAGTTGATGTCATACTTTCAGGGACTAAACAAAAAATTATCATCACTATTAATTTCTCTTTTTAGAAAATTGTACATGATAATATTGTTGAATATTTTAAATTATTAAAATATATTATCTCATATCTTAATTCCCTTATACATTCTTGTATTTTCATCTATTGTTTGAATTTTTTTTCCTCTTTGAAGAATTCTATCACTGAACTTCTCGATGTACGGACACATTTTCCTTGTCTTCTAGATAATGATTATTATTGTTCATGATTCTTTTCAGTTCTCTTTGCTTATCTAGACATATAGAAGACGACATATCCCACCCTTGCTAAGTGAATGGGCCATGTGACTAATTCTAGTTAATTGACTGTAGTTGATGGTGATAAATATCACTTTGGGGTTATTTATGAGTCAGTGAGTCATGCTCTCTTTAACCTGCCAAAATGGACCCCATACCATCATGCTGAAGTGACTCTGTCATGAAATAGAAGTATTTTGAAGTACATAGCCACCCCATACCCTGAAAAGTCACCTGGAGCTACAGCAGACTGTTTACAGGCAAAAAAAAAAAAAAAAAAAAAAAAAA
>NW_022438114.1:0-18520 GCF_009761245.1 Sapajus apella | reverse complement strand
ACTCCACTGACAGCACTAGACAGATCATCAAGATAAAAAATCAACAACGAAACAATTGACTTAAACTAGACTCTAAAACAAATGGACCTAACAGATATTTACAGAATATTCCACCCAAGAACTGCAGAATATGTATTCTTCTCATCAGCAAAAGGAACGTTCTCCTAGATATACCATATGAAAGGGCCATAAAACAGGACTCAATATATTTTAAAAATTGAAATCATACTAAGTATCTTCTCAGGCCACAGTGGAATTAAACTAGAAACCAACTCCAAAATGAACCTCCAAAACTACACATGGAAATTTAAAAATCTACTCCTGAAAGATTTTTGGGTTAAAATTATATCAACATGGAAATTAAATAATCATTTGAAAAAATCATAACAGTGACACAAGTTATAACAACTCAGGGATAAAGCAAAAACAGTGCTAAGAATAAAGTTTAGAGTACTAAATTCATCTATTGAAAAGTCTGAAAGATAAAAAAATCAACAACCTAATGTCACATTTCAAGAAACTGGTGAAACAAGAACAAAGCAAATGCAAAGGGAGGAGAAGAAAATAAATAAGATCAGAGCAGAGCTAAATAAAATTGAAATGAAAACACAATATAAAGATCAATGAAACAAAAAGTAGGTTCTTTGAAAAGATAAAATTGATAGATTATTAGCTATATTAAGCAAGAAATGAGAGAAGATTTAAATAAGCTCAATTAGAAATGAAAATTGATACATTACAACTGATACCACAGAAATACAATTTATTCAGGACTACTGTGGACACCTCTATTCATATGAACTAGAAAATATAGAGGAACTGGATGAATTCCTGGAAATATACAACAGTTCTATATTAAATCAGAAGGAAATAGAAACACTAAACAGACCAATAGTAAGCAGTCAGGTTGAATCAGTAATTTAAAAAATTGCCAAAATAAAAGAAAACCCAGGGCCAGATGGATTCATAGCTGAAGTCTACCAGGTATGAAGAATTGGTATCAAATCTACTGAAACTATTCCAAAATGATTAAGAAAGAAGGAATCCTCTTAACTCATTATATGAAGGCAGAATAATTGTGATACCAAAGCCAGGAAGGGTTATAACAAAGAAAGAAAGAGAAGAAAGAAAGAGAAGAAAGAAAGAAAGAAAGAAAGAAAGAAAGAAAGAAAGAAAGAAAGAAAGAACAAAGAAAGAAAGAAAGAAAAGAGAGAGAGAAAGAAAGAAAGAGAGAAAGTAAGAAGAAGGAGGGAAGGAAGGGAGGGAGGGAGGGAGGGAGTGAGGGAGGGAAAGAAAACTACAGGCCAGTATCTCTGATGACCATAGATGCAAAAATTCTCAACAAAATACCAGCGAACTGAATGCAATCCAACACCACATCAAGGAGGTAATACACCATGGACAAGTACATTTCATTCCAGGTATGTAGGAATTTTACAACGTATGCAAGTCAATAACTGTGATATATCACATAGGCAGAATTAAAGAAAAATATATGGTCATCTCAATAAATGCAGAAAAAGCATTCAATAATGAGTGAGACCACAGTGAAAAGGCATCATTTATGAAAAAGAAAGCAAGCCCTCATGGGAGACTGACTGAATATATCCCAGTTCCATGATCATAGATTTCTCAGTCTCCAGAATTGTAAGAAATATTTTTTTTTATAATCTACCTGGTTCATGCCATTTTGTTATAGTAACAGGAATGTATTAAAACAGCCATATATTTTCTTTTTCTTTTTAATTTTACTTTAAGTTCTGGGATAGAAGTGCAGAATGTGTAGGTTTGTTACATAGGTATACATCTGCCATGATGGTTTGTTTCACCTATCAACCTGTCATCTAGGTTTTAAGTTCCACATGCATTAGCTATTTGTCCTAATGTTTTCCTTCTCCTCACCCCTCATCCCCTGACTGGCCCCGGTGTGTATTGTTTCCCTCCTTGTGTCCATGTGTTCTTATTGTTCAACTTCTGCTTATGAGTGAGAACATGCAGTGTTTGGCTTTCTGTTCCTGTGTTACTTTGCTGAGGATGATGAAAGCAGCTTTATATTTTAAAGCTCAAGGCCAACATCATACACAATGTCCAATAATAAAAGTTTTTCTCCTAAGATAAGGAATGAGATAGATGCCTACTTTTATCACATCTCTTGAACATAGGATTGGAGGCTTTATTTAGAGAATATAGACAAGAAAAATAAATCAATAGCATTCAAATTGGAAAGAAACAACTAAAATAATTGCTCTTTACAGATGTCCTGATTTTCATATACGTGTGCTGTCTGTCAGGATTCTCCACTATAAGTCATGGTTTATCTTTTTTATAATTACTAAATATCTTGGGAGACATACTTTGAAATTATGCAAATACCTTGTTTCTGTTTAAACTTTTACCCACTAAATATAGCATTCACGAGTGGATATTATCTACAAAATTATTACTATGATGGTTTAATGGTGTTAGTTATATTCCTCTAACTCTTTCTACATTTGTTAAGTAAAATTATTCTGTAAGAAAAATTTATCTCTTCTTTCATTTGAGTTTTTTTGTGAAAGATGTAAGGTCTGTGTATAGATTTATTACATTAAATGGGATAATCCAGCACCATTTGGTGAAAGACCACCCTTTCTTCACCAAATGGCCTTTGATTCTTTATCAAAGACCAATTGCCCATGTTTGTGTGGGTCTATTTCTAGATTTCCTACTGTTTCCATTTATCTACTTGTGTGGTCCTTAAAAAATATTACATTGTCTTGATTGCTATTGCTTTAAAATACATTTATTGGCAAAGATGGAATATATGCAGGATGTAAAACATGATGATTTGTTACATGTATACTTTGTGTAATAATTACCACAATTAAATTCATTAACAAGTCCATCAACACCCATGCTGTACATTAGAATCTTACAACTTATTTTATAACTGAAATGTATACCTTTTAATCAACATCTCCCTATTTTGACCACCCCTCAGGCCCTGGAAACCACCATTATACTCTCTGATTTTATGAGTTCAACTTTTTAACACCTACATATAAATTGGATCATGAGTTATTTTTATTTCTGTATATTTCTTATTTTACTTAGCCTAATGTCCTCTAGGTTCATCTATGTTGTTACAAATGGTAGAATTTCCTTCCTTTTATGGTAGAATAATATTCCATTTTATATATGTCCCCTGATTTATTTATCCATTCATCTATTGATAAACACTAAGGCTATTCCCTTATATTGGCTATTGTGTATAGTGCTGCAATGAACAAATGGGCATAGATATCTCTTAGAAATACTGCTCTATTTTCTTTGGATAGATACAATAAAGTGGGATTTGCTGGATCACTGTTTTCATAATGACTATACCAAGTTACATCCCTAGCAACAGTATAAAAGGGATCCCTTTTCTTCACATTTTTGCCAACATTTGTTATAGCCTGTCCTTTTTATAATAGCTATCCTAACAGATGTAAATTGATATCTCATTGTGCTTTTCATTTTCACTTTTCTGAAGATCAGTGATATTGAGCACTTTTTCATATATTTGTCGGCCATTTGTATATCTTCTCTATGTAGAAATATCTATTCAGGTTCTTTGTTGATTTTAATGATATTATTAGGTGCTTTTTTGCTATTGAGTTGTGTAGTCTTTTACATACTTTTAACCCCTTATAAGATACATGGTCTGCAAATATTTTCTTTCCATTTTAGATTGCTTTTCACTTTGTTGATTGTTTCCTTTGCTGTGTAGAAGCTTTCTAGTTTGATAGAGTCCTGCCATCTATTTTGGCTTTTGTTGCCTGTGCTTTTGGTGTTATATCTAAAAGATTGTCATAAATAGCAATGCCAAAGAGCTTTTTTTTCTGTATTTTCTTCTAGGATTTTTATAGCTTCTGACCTTATGTTAATATCTTTAGTCCATTTCTAGTTAATTTTTATATATGGTATAAAACAATCATCCAATTTTATTATTTTACATGTGAATATCCAGTTTTCCCAACATCATTTATTGAAGATACTGTCCTTCCTCCATTGTATATACTTGACACTCTTTTCAAAGATTAGCTGACTATTTATGCATGTGTTTATTTCTGGGCTCTCTCCTGTTTCATTGGTCTATGCATTTCTCTTTATATAAGTACAATATTGTATTGATTACTGTGGCTTTGTAATATAGCTTGAAATCAGGTATTGTGAGGCTTTCAGCTTTGTTCTTTCTCAAAATTGGTTTGGCTATTCAGTGTCTTTTGTGGTTCTATATTACTCTTAGGAGTTTTTTTCTATTCCTGTGAAATTGTTTGCAGATGTCATTTTCTTATATAAAGAAAACCCTAAGGGCTTCATCAAGAAACTGTTAAAATGAAAAAAACAAATTCAGTAAATTTGCAAGATAAAATATCAACTAGCAAAAATCAGTTGCATTTTAATACACTAATATCAAACTGTCTGATAAAAATTAGGAAAGTGATTACATTTAAAATAGCATCAAAAAGAATAAAATACTTAGGAATAAACTTAACTAAGAAGGTAAAAGTTCTGTACACTAGAAACTATAAGAAAATAAAAGAAATTTAAAAATTTAAAATTGGAAAGATAGTATGGGTTCATTGTTTGGAAGAGTTAATATTGTTAAAATGTCCATACTACCCAAAGCAATCTACATGTTCAATGCAATCCCTGTAAAAATTGCAATGTTACTTTTCATGGATATGGACAAAAACAATTTCAAAACATATTTTTCTTCTTATTACTTTTGAACAACTTCATTTCTGCTTTAATTTCATTACTTATCTGAGAGTCATAGGAGCAGCTTATTCAATTTTCATGTAATGTTATAGTTTTGAGTGAATTTTTTACTATTGATTTCTAATTTGATTGTGCTATGGTCTGAGACACTATTTTTTATATTATGGTTCTTTTGCATTTGCTGAGGAGTGCTTTATTTTATATTTTGTGATTAACGTTAGGGTAAGTACCAAGTGACAATGAGAATAATGAATATTCTGTGTTTGAGTGGAAAGGTCTGTATATATCTATCTATCAATTTCACTAGATCCAGGGCTTAGTTCAGGTCCTGAATATCTTTGGTAATTTTCTGTTTCAGTGATCTCTCTAATATTGTCAGTGCAGAGTTAAAGTCTCCCAGTATCGTGTGGGCGTCTAAGTCTCTTTAAGGGTATTTAAGAATTTGCTTTATGAATCTGGGCACTCCTGTTTTGGATGCATATATATATTTAGGGTAGCTAGATGTTGTTGAATTGGCTCCTTTACCATTACATAATGCTCTTCTTTGTCTTGTTTTGACCCTTGTTATTTTAAATTCTGTTTTGTCAGAAACCAGAAGTGCAACCCCTGCCTTTTTCTGTTTTCTATTTGCTTGCCAGATTTTCCTCCATCCTTTTATTTTGAGCCTATATGTGTCACTGCATGTGAGATGGGTCTGTTGAAGACAGCACACCAATGGGGCTCAGTTCTTTATTTAGCTTCTACTCTGAGTCTTTCAATTGATGCACTTAGCCCATTTATATTTAAGGTTAGTTTTTATATGTGTCAATGAATCTAAGAGCTGTTTTTTTGAAGGAAAAATGATAAAATAGATAGATTGCTAGCTAGACTAATAAAGAATAAAAGAGAAGATTCAAATACACAAATTCAAATTCAAAGAAACAACAAGGGGGATATTGCCACTGACAAAACAGAAATACAAACAACCATCAGAGAATATTATAAACACCTCTATGCATATAAACTAGATAATCTAGAAGAAATGAATAAGTTCCTTTACTCATACACCCTCCCAAGACTAAACCAAAAAGAAATTGATTGCCTGAACAAACCAATAATGAGTTCTAAAATTGAGGCAGTGATAAATAGCCTAGTAACCAAAAAGAGCCCAGGACCAGGTAAATTCACAGCTTAATTCTACAAGATGTACAGAGAAGAGCTGGCACCATTCCTACTAAAAGTATTCCAAATAACTCCTCCCTAGCTCATTCTATGAGGCCAGCATCATTCTGATACGAAAACCTGGCGTGGATACAGCAACAACAAAAAAACTTTAGGCCAATATCGTTGATGAACATCAATGCAAAAATCCTCAACAAAATACTGGCAAACCAAATTCAGCAGCACATCAAAAAGACGATCTACCACAATCAAGTAGGCTTTATCCCTGGGATGTAAGCTTGGTTCAACATATGCAAATCAATAAGTGTGATTCATTACATAAACAGAACTAAAGACAAAAAACACATATTTATGTCAATAAATGCAGAAAAGCCTTCTTATTAAAATTCAACATTCATTCAGGTTGAAAACTCTCAATAAACTAGGTATTAAAGGAACATACCTCAAAATAATGGGTCACATATGACAAAGCCACAACTAACATCATACTGAATGGACAAAAGCTAGAAGCAGTTCCCTTGAAAACTGACACAAGACAAGAATGCCTTCTCTCACCACTCCTATTTAACATAGTATTGGAAGTTCTGGCCAGGGCAAGTAAGCAAGAGAAAGACATAAATGTCATTTAAGTGGGAAGAGAGAAAATTAAACTATTTCTGCTTGTAGATGACATGATCCTATATCTAGAAAAGCCCATAGTCTCTCAGCACAAAAGTTTCTTAAGCTGATAAATAATTTCACAAAGGACACCAATTTAACAACTATTTACACAAAAAAGGAAACCTTCACAAGAACCAAAAATCAGGTGAGTACTCATAGTACATGGTTTTAAATTGGTATCACTGAATGGGGCACTAAAGAGGTAGAAAAAAGAGTCTTGATTCAAAGACACCAGCCCTCTGAATCCCCCTGTAGCTGCAGCATGATGTAAAGAGCCTTCCATGTACTTGGAAGAGGGAAATATAGAAGCTGTGAGGTATTAAACTCAGGGATGTTCTGTTACAGCAGAAAAAAAAAAAAAAAATCACAGACCAAACTCAGCTGACGTCTGCCCACCACATGCAGGGACCATTTAAACCAGCACTACCCTGAGATGAATCATTGCAGTGGTAAGAAGTCATGTTCCCGGAAACATTGCAAATGCAGGCTCCAGTTCTCAGGAGCTCTAGATAAATGTGAAAGGTAGTCTTGGCCACAGTAACTTCAACTCTTAGGTGGATCCTGGTGCTGAACTGTAACCAGACTGGATCCCTCCCCTGAACCCAGACTACGGAGCTCATAGGTCCAAAAGAGGCCCCTTTCTTTTGCCTGAGGAGTGGGGAGGGAGGAGTGGAAAGGATTTTGTCTAGCATTTTAGATACCAGCTCAGTCACAACAGGATAGGGCACCAGTAAGAGTGGTGAGGCCCCATATCCAGAATCCCTGAGTACCTTTCTAGTCATTCCCTGGACCAGAAGGAAACCCACTGCCTTGAAGGAAAAAATAAAGTCCTGGCAGGATTAATTACTTGCTAACTGAAGAGCCCTTGGGATTTGAAGAACTAGCAACAATACCCAGGTACAAAGTTGAGGGCCTTGGGAGATACCCTGATACTTGATAGCTTCAGGTAACAGCTCAGTCCCAGGTGGGTGCACACCAAGCAGACCCTTGGGGTCCCAAATTCCATAATTTGGCTTTTAGATGGCATTTCTGGTCCTCTCATGGGCTGGTGGGGAGTGTACTGCACTGAAGGGTGAGTCCCCAGCCAGGCAGTCTTCGCCACAAGTTGACTGAAAATGCCTTAGGCCTTAAGGGAACATGAGTAATAGTCTGGACGTATTGACTGTGAGCCTGTTGTGGTATTGGTCACAGGGTGAGGTTCCTCTGCCATTGCAAAGAGGAGGGGAGAGTGGGCAAAACTGTATCTTGTGGTTTGAATGCCAGCTCAGCTGCAGTACAATAGAACATCAGGTAGACTTCTATGCTTTTTGACTCCAGGCGCTGTCTCTCAGTTGGCAACTGTGGACACACCTAGTGCCTGGGGCACCCTGCCATCCTGAAATGAAGGACACAGGCTTGGTTGCCTTTGACATTTGCTGATTATAGAGCCCCAGAGTTTGAGTGAACATAGTCTGTAGCTTGGAAGTGGTTAGAGTAGGCCCTGGATGAGACCCAGTGATAGGCTGTATTCAGGTCTGACCCAGCACACTTTTGAATTTTTTTCAAAAAGACAACCTTGGCTATCACTATTTCAATTTTTAGTTGATGATCTCTATTTTAAATTTGTTTCCTATTTCTATTTTTATTGTAATTTTTATTATTTCATTGGGATTGCCTTTGGTTTAATTTGTTGCTATTTTTAATTCTTGTGATAATATCTTAGTTGTCAGCCTTTCAAATCTCTGAAATATAATTTAAAACTATATAGTTCACTTTAAGCATGGATTTAGAAGTTTCTTCATGTCTTATTCTATAATATATTTATTTTTATTTAGTCTAAAATATTTTATAATACCTACTGTGATTTCTTCTTTGACTAAGGGGTTATTTTGAAATGTGATTTCCTTTTGGACACAGGGGTTATTTTGAAATGAATTTCATAATATTTACACCTATAAGAATTTCTACATCTTGCTATTTGATTTCCAGATTAATTTCACAATAGTCAGACAATATGTTCTGTTGAAATTTAAAATTTGTTGATGTCCCAATAAATGTTAAATTTAAAAAAATATTTCAAGAATTTTTGAAAAGAAATTGTATTCCGTAGTTGAGTACAGTGTCCTACATATGACATTAATGTGGTTTCTTAATAATGTTCAAAACTTCCAAATCCAATCTAATTTTTAAAATAATTTGACTTTAAAATATAATTAGGTTATGCTCTTCTACTCAAATTGTAGATTTTTCTATTTCTGAGTTAGGTGCTGTGAAAACTTTTTAATAGGGTCATGTGTTGCATACAAATTTAGAATTGTTATACCTTTTTGGTGAGTGACCTTGTTTGCAAAGTGGCTCCACCAGTTTGCATTCCCATCAGCACTGTATGAAAGTTCTATTCACTGAGCACACTTGTTAACATTTATTATTGTCAGTCTTCTAAATTTTAGTTATTCTAGAGTATGATCGCTGAAAGTGAATTTTAATTTATGTAAATAACTAATGATATTTATCATATATTATAAGTTCATTAGCTAACTGTTTACACAGAAAAAGATAACAAAGGAAAATAAATAAGGATTCCTCAAAGTATAGGCCCTTTTTCTGTTAGCCTTTTCTTACTCATCAGTAAGCTGAAGGTAAAGAGTGTTGGAATAACAGGGTCACATCAATCAGTGTAAAAATCTCTTATGCAGTATTTCTACTGTTGTGGTGAGAACAATATATGTGTGTGTGTATATATAAATACACGAGCTACAAAATATCAGTGATTCTACATGTAGTATACACATTTGTATGTTTGCACTTAAAACTGGCATTGGAAAATATACATATTAATAATAAAAATCATTATTATAATTTAAATTCTAAATTTTATAGTTAGAAGCACAATTACCCCTATTATATTTCACAAGTAATAAAATGTTTTTAAAGGAACTTTATATATTTATATCTAATATCATATTTCATTTGCTTTTTGATAAAGCATCTCACACTTCTATTTTTGTCCTGAACCAACAATTATGTAACTGACTTTGCAAGGATACATGTCCTTTATCAGATCTGTTTTACATATAATTTCTCCCAGCCTGTGTCTTATCTTTTCGGTTTTAACAGTGTAGAACAAAAGTTAAATTTTTTAATGAAAATTAGTTTATTATGTTTGTGTCTTTTTTAAATTGTTTATGTTTTAGTATCTTGTCTACTAAATATTTGCCTAACCCAAAGTCACAAGAATATTCCATTTAATTTTCTTTTAGAAGGTGGCACAATATGGCCAAATAGAATGCTCCAGAATTGTCCTCACCCTACAAAGACAACAAATTGAACAAATATGTACACAAGAAAGCACCTTTATAAGGACCAAAAATCAGGTGAGTGATCACAGTACCTGGTTTAAACATCATATCAAGGTAAGAAGCATAGAGGAGGATAAAAATACAATCTTGAATTGCATATACCACACTTTCTCCATTTTCCTATAGTGTCATGTGGTGTGGTGAGAGAGAATCTGTGTGCCTGGGAGGAGGAAAAGCAAAGTGACTGTGGGACTTTTGCATTGGAACTCAGTGCTGCCCTGTCAGACCAGAAAGCAACACAGAGCAGAATTCAGCCATCACTCACTGATGGAGCATTTAGATGAGCCCTAACCAGACGGGAGTTATCTATCCCAACAGTTGAAACCTGAGTTCTGGCTAGTCCCACCACCAAGGGCTAAAGAGCTGTGGGGTTTAAAATAAACATGAAAGGAAGTCTAAAACACAAGGTCTGAAATTCCTATGCAAGTTCTGTTGCGGTATTGGGCTCAGAGCCAGGGTAATTGGGGTGCATGGAACCCAGTAAGACACTAGCGAGGACAGCCAAGGGTGTGCTTGCATTACCCAAGCCCTAACATCAGGCAGGTCAGCTTGAAACTCCAGGAGATACCTGCTTGAGAAAAGGAGGGGGGAAGCTAGAAAGGATGTTCTTTGAAATTGGAAACCAATTCAGTCACAGTAAAATTAAAAAAATAAAGCTAATTTCTATGGTTTATGAATGCAGGCCCTAGATCTTAGACAGAATTTCTACACGCACCCTAGGCCTGAAAGAAACTTGCTGCTCTTAAAGGAAAGGCATATTCCTAATAGGATTCATCTCCTCCTGATTAAGGAGCCCTTGGGCCTTGAATAAACATCAGTGGTAGCCAGTTAGTAGTTGCCACAAGCCTTGGGCAAGACCTAATACTGTGCAGGTTTCGGGTGTGACCCAGTGCATTTTCAGCTGTGGTGATCATCAGGCGATACTTGTTTTGGTTGAGAAAAAAGGAGAAAAGAGTAAAAAAGACCTTGTGTTGCAACTTGGCAACTCTTGCAACTGTTGCAACTTTACTTGCAACAGGCACAGTAAAATACAGCATGAAGCTGATGTCTAAAGCCCTTACTTTCAGGCCCTAGCACTTATGCAGCATTATAGGACCCACCCTGGTCTTGAAGATAACTTGCTGTTTTAAAGGCAAAGGCACAGTTCTGACAAGATCCACAATCTGTCGACTAAAGAGCCACTGAGCCTCAAATAAACATCAGTGGTAGGCAACGCAGGTTGTGAACAGGGACCAGTATTGTGCTGGCTTAAGGAGTGACCAAGCACCTACCCAGTGGTAGTGTTGATAGAAGTATTTACACCACCCCCACGCCCAACTCCTCCAGGCAGCTCAGCATGGAGAGGGATGATCTATGTTTGCGGAACAGTAAGAAAAGACAACAGGAGTCTCTGCCTGGTAATCTGAAGACTTCTCTGAGATCTTACCCAAGATAATCAAAACAATATCTCTATGAGTCTCCAGGAGTCACTGTGGTACTGGGCTTGGGGTACTCCATAATGCATATAAGGCTAAAGTGACCAAAGATCATAGCACTCAATTCCCATAGAATATCTGTAAACCTTTCTCTAAGTACAAACAAGAACATACTGCAAAAATGAGAATAAACATCTAATGCTTCATTGCTCAGACATCAAAAAACATTGACAAACATCAAGACTATCCAGGAAACCATGACCTCAACAAATGAACTGAAAAAAGGCACCAGTGACTAATATGAAATTGACAGACAAATGTGACATTTCAGATAGATAATTCAAAATAGTTATTTTGAGGAACACTAATTAAATTCAAGATAACACAGAGAAGAAATACAAAATCATATCAAATAAATTTAATAAAAAATTGAAATAATTTCTAAAAATTAAGCAGAAATTCTGGAGCTAAAACATTAAATTGACAAACTGAAGAATGCAATCAGCTGATTTGTTTGATTAACAGAACCGATCAAACATAAGAAAGAATTATTGAGCTTGAAGACAGGCTATTTGAAGACACAGAGGAGACAAAAGGAAAAGAATACAAAAGAATGAAGCACACCTGCAAGTTCTAGAAAATAGCCTCAAAGGGTCAAATCTAAAGGTTATTGGCCTTAAAAAGGAGAAGAGGAGGTAAAGACATAGAATGGAGTGAAAAATCTATTCGAAGAGTTAATAGCAGAGAACATTCCAAACCTAGAGAAAGACACCAATATTCAAGTATAAAAAGGTTATTGAACACCAAACAGACTTTACCTGCAAAAGACTACTTCAAGACATTAATTATCAAACTCTCAAAGATCAAGTATAAAGAAAGAATTCTAAATGCAGCAAGACAAATGAAACAAATAGCGTGTAAGTATCTCTGATATGTCTGGCAGAAGATTTATCAGTAGAAATCTTCCAGGCAAGGAGAGAGTGACATAACACATTTAAAATGCTATAGAAAAAATGTTTTATCATACAGTATTATATTCAGCCAAAATATCCTGCAAACATGAAGGAGAAATAAAGACTTTCTCAGACAAGCAAAAGCAGAGAAATTTCATCAAAATTAGATCTATCCTATGAGAAATGACAAAAGGAGTTTATCATCCTCCCCCAAGAACCCCCCTGAAAGAAAAGGGGGTTAACAAGAAGTAAGAACTCATTTGAAGATATAAATCTCGCTGGTAATAGTAAGAACACAGATGAGTAAATATTTGTTTGTAAACTACACATACTTTGAGTGGGAAAAATATAAGCTGAACATATCAAAAATAACTACAACAGCATTTAAAGACATAGTGTAATAGATAAAAACAACAAAAGGTTAGAAAGTGGGGAGAGGCTATTACAATACAGAGTTTTTATTAGTATTCTCTTTTTTAAAAAGTGTGACTGTTTTTGTAATCAGAGTTAAGTTCTGATCAGTTTAAAATAAGAGATACAAGATGTTATTTGCAAGCCTCATGGTAACCTAAACTAAAAACCTATAAGAGAGACACACAATAAAGCAAGAAATTAAAATACAACCGGAGAAAATCACTATTAATGAAAGGAATACAGGAAGAAAAGTAGAGAATACCCCAGAAATTAAATCCTAAAATGCCAAAAGTCTTTCTTTATTCATAATAACATTGAATATAAATTGACTAAACTCTCTAATCTAGAGACATAGAGTGGCTGAATGAATAATAATAACCCAATTATCTGTTGCCTACAAGAAAGAGACTTCAAATATAAAATCACTAAACATAAAGAGATGGAAATGATATTCTATACAAGTGGAAAGTAAAAAAAGAAAGGGGTACCTATACTTACAACAGATAAAATAGATTTTTAAGAGAAAACTATAAAAATAGACAAAGAAGATCATTTTAGAATGACAAAGGGGTTAATGCAGCAAGATAATATAACAATTTTAAATATATGTACACCCACACCAGAGCACCCAAATATATATAACAAATATTAGAACTGAAGAGAGATATAGACCTCGATACATTAGTAGGTAGAGACTTCAACACCCCACTTTCAGCATTGAACAGATCATCTAGACAGAAAATTAACAAAGAAACGTCAGACTTAATCTGTGCTATAGATCAGATACATCCAATAGATATTTACAGAAGATTTATTTCAATAGCTGCAGAATACACATTGTGCTCCTCAGCACAGGGATCAGTCTCAAGGATAAATTATATATTATACCACAAAACAAGACTTAAAAAATTCAAGAACATAAAATAATATCAAGTATCTTCAGTGACCACAATAAATAAAACTAAAAATCAAAACAAGGTAAATATTGAAAACTAGAGAAACACATGAAAATTAAACAATACACTACCAGATTACCAGTAGGTCAATGCAGAAATTAAAAAGGAAAAACATTTTTTGGAACAAATGATAAGAAAAATAACACACCAAAACCTGTGGTATACAGCAAAAGTGGTACTATATTAGTCTGTTTTTACACTGCTGATAAAGACATACCAGAAATTGGTAACAAAAAGAGGTTTAACTGGACTTACAGTTTCTCATTGCTGGCGAGGCCTCAGAATCATGGCAGGAGGCAAAAGGCACTTTGTACATCAGCAGCAAGAGAAAACTGAGGAGGAAGCAAAAGTGGAAATCTCTGATAAGCCCATCAGATCTTGAGACTTAATCACTATCATGAGAATAGCATGGGAAAAACTGGCCCCCATGATTCAATGACCTCCCCCTGGGTCACTCCCACAACATGTGGTAATTCTGAAAGATACAATTCAAGTTGAGGTTTGGATGGGGACATAGCCAAGCCATATCATTCCATCCCTGGCCTCTCCAAATCTTGTGTACTCACATTTCCAAACCAATCATGCTTTTCCAACAGTCTCCCGAAGTCTTAACTCATTTCCGCACTAACCCAAAAGTCCACAGTCCAAAGTCTTATCTGAGACAAGGAAAGTCCCTTCCACCTATGAGTCTGTAAATTCAAAAGCAAACTAGTTACTTCTTAGATACAATGGGGGTACAGGCAATGGGTAAAAGCAGCTATTCCAAATGGAAGAAATTGTCCAGAACAAAGAGGTTAGGGTTACAGGTTGCATGCAAGTTTGAAATCCAGTGGGGCAGTCAAATTCTAAAGCTCCAAAATGATATCTTTGACTCCATGTCCCACATCTAGGTCACACTGGTGTAAGAGGTAGGTTCCCATGGTTTTGGGCAGCTGTACTCCTGTGGCTTTGCAGGGTATAGCTCCTCTCCTAGCTGCTTTTATGGGCTAGCATTGAGTGTCTTTTGCTTTTCCAGGCTCAACATGCAAGCTGTTGGATCTACCATTCTGGGGTCTGGTCTTCTTCTCACGACTCCACTAGGTGGTGCCCCATTACGGACTCTGTGCAGGGGCTCTGACCCCACATTTCCCTTCTGCACTGCCCTAGCAGAGGTTCTCCATGAGGGCTGTGTCCCTGCAGCAAACTTTTGCCTGAGCATCCAGGCATTTCCCTACATCTTCTGAAATCTAAGTGGAGGTTCCAAAATCTCAATTCTTGACTTCTGTGCGCCCACAGGCTCAATACCACGTGGAAGCTTCCAAGGCTGAGGGCTTTCAGCCTCTGAAGTGACAGCCCGAGCTCTATGTTGGCCCCTTTCAGTCATGGCTGGAGTGGCTGGGACACAGGACACCAAGTCGCTAGGCTGCACACAGAACGGGGACTGTGCACTCAGCCCATGAAACCACTTTACTGCTCCTGGGCCCCTGGGCTTGTGATGGTAGTGGCTGATGTGAGGATCTCTGACATGGTCTACAGAAATTTTCCCCATGGTCTTGGGGATTAACATTAAGCTCCCTTCTACTTTTGCAAAATTCTACAGCTTTGGCTTGAATTTCTCCCCAGAAAATGTTTTTTTTTTTTCTTTTCTTTTCTATTGTATAGTCAGGCTGCACATTTTCCAAGCTTGTATGCTCTGCTTCCCTTATAAAACTGAATGCCTTTAACAGTACCCAAGTCACATCTTGAATGCTTTCTTGTACCAGATATCCTAAATCATCTTTCTCAAGTTCAAAGTTGCACAAATCTCTAGAGCAAGTGCAAAAGGCAACCAGTCTCTTTGCTAAAACATGACAAAAGTCACCTTTACTTCAGTTCCCAACAAGTTCCTCATCTCCATCTGAGCCCACATCAGCCTGGACTTTATAGTCCATATTGCTATCAGCATTTTGGGCAAAGCTATTCAACAAGTCTCTAGGAAGTTCCAAACTTTCCCACATTTTCCTGTTTTCTTCTGAGGCCTCCAAATTGTTCCAACCACTGCCTGTTACCCAGTTCCAAAGTTGCTTTCACATTTTGGGGTATCATTTCAGCTGTATCCCACTTTCTGGTACCAATTTATTGTATTGGTCTGTTTTCACACTGCTTATAAAGATATACCCAAAACTGGTAACAAAAAGACGTTTAATTGAACTTACAGTTCCACATGGCTGGGGAGACCTCAGGATCATGACAAGAGGTGAAAGGCATTTCTTACATTAGCAGCAAGAAGAATGAGGAGGAAGCAAAAGTGGAAACCTCTGATAAGCCCATCAGATCTTGTGAGACGTAATCACTATTATCAGAATAGCACTGAAGAGACCAGCTCCCATGATTCAGTTATCTCTGCCTGGGTACCACAACACCTGAGAATGCTGGGAGATACAATTCAAGTTGATATTTGGATGGGGACACAACCAAGCCATATCAGGTACGAAGAGGAAAGTTTATAGCTATAAGCACCTACATAAAAAGTGAAAAAACTTCAAATAAATTACCTAATGATTCATGTTAAAGAACTAGAAAAGGAAGAGCAAACCAAACCCCAAATTCATAGAAAAATAGAAATAATAAAGATCAGAACATAAGTAATGAAATTGGAAGCAAAATTAAACATAATACAAAAGATCAATCAAACATAAATTTGGGTTTGAAAAGATAAAAGAAAATTACAGTTCTTTAGCTAGGCTAAGGAAATAAAAAAAGAAGACCCAAATAAATAAATTCAGAGATAAAAAGAGAGAGGATTGAAGATGACTGACCAGTGTGTGTGTCTCTCACAGAGAGGAACAGAAGAGGTGAGTAAATACAACACCTTTACTTAAACAGCCAAGTACCCACATTGGGAATAATCAAGGAAGCAATTTAACCCATGGTTGATGGAGAAAAGGAAGGCAAGAAGATGGCCCATCCAGGAGTAACAAAGAGCCAAGAGATTCTTCCCTGCCCAGGGAAGTGGTGAGTGAATGTGCCACCTTGGGAACCCACACTTCTTTTACGGACCTTTGCAACCTTCAGGTCAGGAGATCCCCTTGTGAATCAATTCCACCAGGGCCTTCAGTCTGATATACAGAGCTACATGGAGTCTTGGCACAGCGGCTGCTTAGGCATGCATGGAGACCTGGGAGCCTTAGACACTCAAGAGTTTCTGGGCTTCCCAGTAAAAGCAGCTGCAACTCCAGCAAAGTAGGAAGTTAAACCACTGTACATATCCCTAGGAAAAAAGGGTGAATCCAAGGGCCGAACAGCAACAATCTCCAGGCAACTTTTCCACAGCACCTTACACTTAAAACTCACTGGCTTGGAATTTCAGTCAGCCACTGGTAACAGCATTACACCTCCCTGAGATGGAGCTCCCACCAGGAGGGGATGGACCATGGTTTTTGCTGTTTCAGCAAATTAGCCATTCCAGCCTTTGAAATTTGGAGAGTCCAAGCTGACCAGGGTAGAAGGGATCCCCCAGAAGTGCAAAGCTGCTCTATGAAAATGTGACCAGACTGATTTTTGTTTTGTTTTTTTGAGACAGAGTCTCTCTGTCACCTAAGCTGAAGTACAATGGCACAAACTTGGCTCACTACAACCTTTGCCTTCTGGGTTCAAGTGATTTTCCTGCCTCAGCTTCCTGAGTAGCTGGGATTACAGGCACGTGCCACCACAACCTGCTATTTTTTTGTATTTTTAGAAGCGATGGAGTTTCGCCATGTTAGCCCGGCTAGTCTTGAACTCCTGACCTCGTGATTCACCCACCTTGGCCTCCCAAAGTGCTGAGATTACAGGCATGAGCCACCGCACCCAGCTGGACTGATTTTTAAAGCGAGTCATTGATCCCATTTCTTCTCGCTGGACACGACCTCTCAACTGGGGCCTCCAACCACCCTCACCTGTGTTCTCTGGCTGACATTCATTAATTTTTAAATTTTAAATGCTGTTGATTAACAATTATTTAGCTTGACTAACTCAAAATACAGTGCAAATGTCCTCTTTCATGAAAGTTAATTTTACACTTGAAAGTTTATTTGAGGATATTTACATCATTCTTTGGTGTGAATGTTAAGACAAATATTAAGGAGAAGACATCCAAAAGCAAAAAGTTTAGTTTCACTTTCCTAATAGCTGATGAGAGTTTATCCAAAAGATGTGCTTTTCCTTTCCTAGTAGAGGTACTACATAATGCCACAATCAAAGTTATCATACTGATATTTTATGTGGAAAAGATCATTTATCAGGCAGAGTGATATTTTCCAAGAAATCTTAAATAATTATTGTGCTTAAAAGCTCATCTTAAGTTGATGTCATACTTTCAGGGACTAAACAAAAAATTATCATCACTATTAATTTCTCTTTTTAGAAAATTGTACATGATAATATTGTTGAATATTTTAAATTATTAAAATATATTATCTCATATCTTAATTCCCTTATACATTCTTGTATTTTCATCTATTGTTTGAATTTTTTTTCCTCTTTGAAGAATTCTATCACTGAACTTCTCGATGTACGGACACATTTTCCTTGTCTTCTAGATAATGATTATTATTGTTCATGATTCTTTTCAGTTCTCTTTGCTTATCTAGACATATAGAAGACGACATATCCCACCCTTGCTAAGTGAATGGGCCATGTGACTAATTCTAGTTAATTGACTGTAGTTGATGGTGATAAATATCACTTTGGGGTTATTTATGAGTCAGTGAGTCATGCTCTCTTTAACCTGCCAAAATGGACCCCATACCATCATGCTGAAGTGACTCTGTCATGAAATAGAAGTATTTTGAAGTACATAGCCACCCCATACCCTGAAAAGTCACCTGGAGCTACAGCAGACTGTTTACAGGCAAAAAAAAAAAAAAAAAAAAAAAAAA